>NW_667432.1:0-32191 GCF_000006425.1 Cryptosporidium hominis TU502
TCTTCCTATCTTTTACTCATATTATTGTGATTAAGCTTTTTTTTTCTTCTATTGCTGTTCATTTAATCTTTGAATTGATTTTAGTTTCATACATAAATTTTATTTTATTCTTTTTACTTTTTTATGAACTTCTAATATGAATAATCCAAATTATTAAGATTATTAGCTTGAGATATTTCTCATATTTATTTCTATTCCTAAAACTTTAAAATAACTCAAACAAATATTACAAATACAAATATTTAAAAACAAGGCTTTTAAATTTAAAAATACTTATTTTTATTTAATTCTGAATAATTTACTAATACTTCATCTTCAGTTTTCACTACACTTATTCATTAAATAAATACTGAAAACCAACAAATGCATCTATAGTTTATTTGTTTTTAAAGTTTGATTCAGCTTTACCCCTACACATTAAAATAACAAATCTTTACTGAGAAGTTAAAAAAAAAATTCCAAAAATTAAATAGAACCTGTTGAAATTAAAATTTCTCCAGCTTAACAATCTTTATTTTTTCAATAATGATCTAAATATTAATAAGAAACCACTTTATATTTGTAATAAGTAAATTTTAATTTTCTGCATTTCTATTTTTTATTTCTTGTTTAATATATTTATTTTATTAATAAAAAATTCAGTTTTGTATTAGAAATATAATTCAATTACTTAATGAACGCAGTAAAATACATGTAATATTTAAATATTGCATATAAAGACCAATTTGAAAAACTCGAGGAAAAAAAAATTTAAATTAAAATGGACACATAATTACAAAAAAGTTTTACGAAATATGAATATACCCAAGCTTAATTAAGTTAAGTTTAAAATTATTATCCGACAAAATAATCTGAATTAAGGATAAAATAGAATAGTTTTTTTTATCAATGTGAAATGTAATATTTGAAATATTTTTCGAAATGTACCCAGTATAACTTAAATTACTGAAATTTTGTTCGGATGAAAACTTTTATTCTAGTTAAAGTTCATTTTTTAAATTAACGACCATATTATTTAAAAAATTTAGTTTAAATGCTTTGGCTTTTATAACTATCGCTATTAAAAAAACACATTCATTTCTTTATTAGACTTCAATACTGTATTAGCTCTCTTTGCTCCTTTCTTGTAAAAGTAAAAGCATTCTAACAAAAGCTGCAATTAATTCCTTCTCAATTAACTTTAATTCAAAAAGTAACCTTCCCCTTAATGTTGGTGCAACACCTGAATGAAGCCTTTGAATCTCCATACCACAAGATTCTAATGCATCATTAATTTCTTCTGTTGACGAATTTCCTGTAATATGCGAAAAACTTGGATCACTAAAAGTACAATATTTTACCAAAAATTCACTCTTTAAACCATCTACTGAATTATTTTCGCCATCAGATGAGAAGAACTTTAAAAACTTGGACTTTAAATCAGGGCTGTCTTTATTCTGTATAGTTAAAGGATCAGGTGTTGTAAACCCATCAAAAGTTAATAGTCCTTGATTACCTCGAGTTGGTGAATCAATACTATCTTGTCTTAACCTTCGGCTTCCGTCGCGTCCTGAAGGGCTAGATTCTCTCCTTCTTGATGGAGCCCCCACTCTTGATGCAAAAAAATCGCTCGTTGGTCTCCTTGGCCCTGAATCTGGAACTTCGTATGCCCTTCTTCTACTACTACCCAATCTACTCTGTGATGTTGCACCACCTGTATCATCTTCTGTTGAAACTGATAGTGATGATATTTCTTCTGTAAGACTATCTACATTTTTACCGCTTTGATCATCATTTGTTATTATTTCAAGCACAAAAGAAATCATGGCTCCCAAACCATATCGATTTTTTTCAGCTTCTTCAAACATTCCTTCAATAGATCCTACAGAATTTAATAATGAATACATGTGATTACTATGTTCAATCCTCTTCTGTCTTTCTCTCTCTCTTTCCCTTTCCTTTTCTCTCTCCTCTACTCTTTCTCTTTCTTCTCTTTCTCTTCTATTATCATTTTTAGTTTTTCTCTCCCCCTGTTTTCTCCTTTTTGAAGAAACATTACTGGACTTTTGCTCTTTAATCATTTTCTTTACTTCTTCCCTTTTTAAAGACTTTTCTTCTTCTTGTAATAGTCTTTTAATCTTTTCTTCTTTCCTACTAGATTTTGTTCCCGTGGGCTTATCTTCACTCTTAGTTGTTTCTACCTCCATTGAGCTTGTAGGGCTGATAACTCTCAGAGTTTCCATTGTACTTTCCCTACTTTGCAGATGCCTTAACCATGCATCCCTTTTACTTATTTTCTTCTCTCTTTCAGAAACAGTTTCACTTTGTGACTTATTTTCCCTCTTTGCTTTATGTTTTTTGTGACTTTTCCTACTTCCTGTTCCTTTATCTTGCTCTTCATCGTCATCTGAAAGATATTTTAAATTAAATCGTACTTCTCCGTTTCTCAAAGGAGAAACAAAAAGTTCTAAATTTCCTAACCCAACTCTTAAGAAATCCCTCAATAAAGCAGTTAAGCTAGATACATGCGTGTCTCTTTCCCACCTCTTCATTTTTTTTTCAAGAGTTTTAATAGTTGACGAAAGAATACGTAACATTTTTTCAAAATCATTAATTAAACTATCTTCATAAGCATGTGATGAAAAAGACCTAAACATAGCATTAGCCTTCCTTAAACCATCCATATTAAGTTGAGAATAAGCCTGTAATTTAATAGAAAGAGCTTTCTCTGTAGTTAAATCTAACTCGGTACCTCTGTTAAGTATTAATTTCATTAGCTTTTTAGTCACTTCTTCAGTTTGTTTAATTACTTCTTTATATTTATCATCGAAAAATGAGCAATTAGTCATCGCAAAAGAAAGTGTTAAAAGACTCAATAAACAGATATATTCTATTTGAAGTGATTCACTGTTTGGTATGTCAAATTTTGACTTAGTAACAATTTCCTCGTTTGATTTTGCACCAGACTCGGTAAGTCTTTTAATTACTTGTAATTTTCTCTTTCTTGTTTCTTCCAGTAATTTCCTTTCCTTAGTTTCTTGCTCAGGATCAGGAAATTCTAATGTAAATAACGGGCTTTTCAAATCCATTTTCTTGGCCATTTCTTTAATTTCGTCCAGCTTCAATTTACTTAACTCGATTGCAAAACTTTTTAAATAATTTAATACGGTATTATGATAGTCAGAAATAAAAGAAATTAAAAATACAAACACTGGATCATCTATTTCAACATAAATATTCATTAAGTGATAAATCAATAAATTCAATACAGCGATGACTTGTTGTAAGTTTGATATGAGAAATTTCAATGTTGGCTGAAAACCCTGTTCCGACTTTCCTTCAAATTCTTTTAACAAGTTTAAATTTGCATTAGAAAAAACAAAATCAAGAATCTCATTGAGTCTATCTAATTTAATTAAAGAACAAAATTGAAATGTCTTTAATTCTAATACCAACAATTCTGATAAGCCCAAAAATTTGAATAGATTTTCTTTAACTTCTCTTAAATCAAAAATTGAGATAAATCTAAGAAGAAGTAATATATATTTGTAAAAGATCAATAAAAATTTAGAAGTAACACATTTAAGTTCAAGCTCATTTTTAAATAATAACAATTTGTTTAAAGCTTCTTTTGTTTGTTCTTGGGTTAATGTAACTT
The DNA here is from genome assembly GCF_000006425.1 of Cryptosporidium hominis TU502. Taxonomy (NCBI): domain Eukaryota; phylum Apicomplexa; class Conoidasida; order Eucoccidiorida; family Cryptosporidiidae; genus Cryptosporidium; species Cryptosporidium hominis. Next base: position 3,638 of record NW_667432.1, read on the forward strand.
TTTTTTGTAGATTTTTCTCAAAATCTGAACCTTCACCACCATCTGCAGCCTGAATTTGGACAATGAGACCAAAAATAATAAGTAAAAGCAAATAAAAAGTTATCTTAATCTTTATATTCATTTTTAATTAATTTGCTTGTTCTGGCCATTCTTTTATTGCTTTTAAGCATTTCTAACACATTACACACTGCACATGCTAGCGCCAAAGTTACAAATGACTCTTTAGTTAATAAAAAAAGTGAATTGAAGATGAACAAAAGCGTAAATAAAAAAATTTTACTAAAAAAATAAATTTTATTGTCTCTATTTTAAAAGAAAACAATGGATATAAAAAATTAATTATTTAACGTCAGCGTTATAAGTAAAAATGTAAAAATAAATAAATGAGTTAAACCTCATTGACTTATAATTATTTCTCAAATATTATCCAAGTCATTAATATTCTGCGTATACTTAAATTATTTAGCTTTTACGAAAAAAAAAAGTTAAAAAAAATTATTCTCTTGAAAAAGACGGCAATATTTACAATTAAATTCTTCTTCTTCTTTTTGATTTTTTCTTTAGTAGTGCTTTTCTTTGGTAATCTGTAACCATAACTAAGCCCCTTAATTCATGATACTTATTTTTTACCTGAATGCACTCAGCAAATCTGCTTCTCAGATTTGAAATATCAATATTATGTAGAGCCATAATCCCTCTAGATATATGAAGTATTATTCGTTCATCAAATAATATTGCTGAAACGATATCTGATAGCTCTGATATTGTAGTCCTGAGAATTTTAACAATATCAAATGCTAAGAAAACTTCAGCTGCAGATTTTAATCTTGATCCAAAAAAGAATATCAAATTAAAAATAGAAAACGAGAGGCTACTTATCAATGAAAGCTCTAATAAAGATAAGCAAAACCTTAATCCGAAATTTTCAATGTTGATTTTATACATAGCTAATGGAAACTTAATTGGAAACTTGTAACTTTTAATCTTAATATTTGACATTGAAGGAATATTTTCTTTCATTGCTTTGAGAAATTTCCTAACATACTTTTTACCAAGTGTCAAAATCTTTGATAAAATTTGATCTTGATTTGTTTTTATTAATTCTAAACTTTGCTTAAATTCCAACTCTTTTAACTCTTCAATTGAGCAAACTAGAAGATAAAACAAGAATGCCGATGATAATAGTTTACTATCGAACTCAAATAGAAGAATTATCACAGCAAGACTTCTTTTAAGATCGCTACACTTTATCTCGTTAATATTTCTATAAAAATTATTCATTGTAAAATAAGTCGAGCTTTTAAAACCAGCATAATCTCTCAAAATAGTAAACCTATTTTCCAATTTAGTAACTGAATAGTATTTTATCATAATGTTTTTTATAGCCAAATTTTTACTATGACCTCTATTTTCCCAAAATTCTATTAAGCCTAGTAAGAATATCATCTTTCCTTGAAAAGAATTTCTATCTCTCCAGATGGACGTGAAATATAAGTTTGAAGAAGAAAATAACGCCCTTTCAAACTCTAATATTATTAGTTTCATAGTGTTTTCTTTTAAAAAAGTATCGTAGGCTTCAGCAAAACGTGTTGGCATTTCATCATAAGGATTAAGACGTCTTGAGCCACTACTAGTTCCCTCTCCAGGAGAGCCATAGATAGGCGTATATCTCATCCTTTTGGCACTTCTACCTCTTGAAAATGAACTACCCTCTACTTCATCTTCATCATCACTATTGCTTTCGCTAGTTGAAGATCTCGATAGTTCCACTACCTGTTCTTCTTCAGTTAATTGAAAGAATTCATAAAGTTCTTTCTCTAAATTATCCTTTTTAACTTTCTCACCAGAAGACGAATAAACAGCAAGATCTACCAGATCAGCTCCCACCGAACTTACGACTGACGATGTACTAGTACTGGCAACTACTTCTTGTTCATTCGGAGACTCGCAAGAAGCAAAAAAGTCACCAGAATGTAATAAAAAAAGCATTAAGTCAATAAATAAAAAATAAAGTATTAATTTTATATGTTTCATATTACTATTTTACGCAATCTGAAAAAAAAAAAAAAATGAAAATAAAAATACCAAAATTGACTAATATTAAAATGTGACAATAAAAAAAAACTGTTAGCTGGTCCTAAAACTAGAAAACTCATATTTGTGTGTGATTAAAATATAATTTAATACACACCAAATCTCCCGTGTGTAGCTTACAAATATTTTTTTAATATAAATAATTAATAGGCAGTCAAACACTTAAAATCCAACACAGAGCAACCATATTCATAAATATCGGGATTGTAAATCATTGAAAATAAGAAAATTGAATAAAATAAACTTCACTTGATATAATAGTGAATTGATTACACTTCCTCATACAATCACTAACGAAATCAACCTCAAACAGACTTTTGTCAATAAAGAAAATATTGCTGAGTACCCATTGTTAAAATAAACCACACAAAACTTAAATAACAGCTAAACTGCAACGTCATCACCACATTGTAGTTCAAAAATACATCCAGTTACAATAGTATTACATTAATGCTTTCAATGAAACTCCAAATATACAAACTCACACATTCTTGATTCTATTTAATAGTTTTACAATTAATCTATCAAAAATACGCCGTTAGAAAAAAATAATTGGCAACCCATTCCCTTTTTATTTAATTTTTTCGTCTGATGCTTAATTCTTTTAAATAATTCTTTACAAGCCGGTCTCAGGTCTTTTTCTGTACAGATAAACCTTCCGTAACTATCAAATAATTTTCTCAAATCATTTTGAGTTTTAGTAGTAGTTCGGTCTCCTTCTTTTTCACAAGTAAGGGTCAAATCTACAGCATGTAAAGTAAATCCAGAAGCTGTACTTTGAAATTGTGAATACCTTCCCTCAAGAGACTCTACTTCTTCTTCTTCTTCCGACTTGGAGCAAGAACCAAAGCAAGACCCAAAGAAACTTCTAAGCCTACCCCAAAATCCGGAGCAGCAACTCTCCTTCCTAGACCCTTGTTGAAGACTATATGTTCTAGGAAGTGTAATAAAGGAATATTTTAGTTGCTTAATGGATGGAGAATCTCCATTATCAAATAGAATACCCTGAAAAATCAGTAAGAAACTGATAAAAATGGTTGCGGAAATAAATTTTTTAAAGGACATATTAAAAAAAGATGCGGAAATAAGCCGAAAAAAAGGATCTGTGTTCTTACCATTAAATTCGAATTTTCAAGTAGACTTGTTCGTTATGATAGCGCCAAAAGTATTTACTAGCTTTTCTCCAAAAAATGAGGGGAAAATTTTTAGATATCTTTTTTTCAGAGTTTTTATGTATAAATTTGGCAGGCATTTCTGTAATGATCTAATTAATTTTATTTCTAAACGATTTTACTATATTGAAATTTTGAATGCACTCTTCTTTAATTAACGTACTTTAAACCTCAGCCTATAGTTTTTTTGAAATTAAGGAAATCTATAGTGTGTAGTTAACCTATAAAAAGTTTTGAATGCAAATATAGCGATTAATTTTGAAGAATTTCTCTCAACAAGTTTACTCTAGATTTCAAGGATTAAAAATGTTATTAGGTCGAATTCAAGATGTGAACAAATGTTAATCTTTGAAACAATGTTAAAACATCAAGTAATAACTTATATGTTAAAATCTATGAGAATAATGAAAGGGACAAAGTCCAACCAGAAACATTAATAAGTGGTTTCACCCTGAGTGAGGAAACAAAATGTGGATATTGAGTATCTTCTATCTTAAGTTTAGATCTCTCAAATTTATTTGACCTTTTGAAATAGCTGAATAAGGACGAATTAATAGAGAAAATTCTTGATACAGCAATATCTTTGGAGAATGTGAATGAAGCAAAAGAGCAAGTATTGGATTTAAAAATAGAATTTTCGTCAGTTGCTCCAAAGCTTGTTCTAGGTTTACTAGAAGCTCCAACAATCTGGAAATAGGAATTAAAATCTTCTGGCACAAGAATTTCAGAATGATGGTCATGACCAGAAATAATAAAATCTACTCTATATTTCTTAATAAGTGGGAGAAGGATACTTGCAAGTCTTGCATGAGGTCCATGAAGACCACTAGAGTAAATTGAATAGTGAGTAACGAGGATAATCCAATCAACGTTTTCAAAAACTGCAGCCTTTAATGTTTGTTCAATAAACTCTAGTTGTGAGTGTTTATAAGAAATAGAAGTCTTCTTGAAAGGATCTTGCGTTAAAGTCCAACTATCGATGTATATAAACACAGCAGTGGAATTAACCTGCTTTTCAGAGTAATATTCAGAAATGGAGGTTTTATAACTAAGATCCTCATTCCAGGAGTTGTTTCTACTAACCATCGTATTTAAGTTATCAACTATTTCACCCAAGCAATCAATTTCGCAACTAGTGGAATTTTCAGTTTTGGAAGAATTAAAATGAAAACTATTATTCGCTGAAATTTCCCCTAAGCCTGATTTCTCAAAAAGAGATGGCAAACTAACTTCTGATGTAAAAGTTACTTTTTCATACCACCAGTATCCTGGAAGATACCAACGAGTATTATTAGCGTAATTTGTCCTATCAATTTGAGCTGTAGTACTTCCTCTCCAATCGTGGTCTCCTAAGCAAGAATGAACTTTTAAATGCTTGCTTAATTTTCCAAAAGGTTCTTCCAATATTTCTGTCCACGCAGCATCCTCCACAGATTTCACCCCCCTCTGATAAAAGTTATCTCCCACCGAAATAATAAACTTAGGGTTCATCGCAGATTCTAAACTGCCTATTTTTGTTGTTACATTCACAAGGCAGTCCGTCTTTTCACCCCAATCCCCAATTGAAAAAACAGTTAGCTCACACAATGAGTATCTTAATATGCTGACAATAAATATTGTTGCAAGCCCAAAATACTTGCTACGAATATTCATTTGCTGCCCTATCATCCTGATAACTTTGAAATGAGAACTTCAATCATGCAAATTTTGTACCAGCAAATTTGACTAAGAAAATATAAATGTAATTTGTTTGATTGATTGCAAAAATGAGCTTATTTATTTAATTATAATTCTTATTTATTTCACGTCTTACATGCTCAACTTTTTTGCATTTTATTAGTTGGCGCCACCACTGACATTATCTGGATTAATTGGTACTTATTTGGGCGGGAATGCATTCCAGCCACTGAAAAAATTCAAAAACTGTAAATACAAAGTTTGGTGTGAAAATAACTGTTAATATAAGAGTAATTTCATATTTACTGAAATTGAAAATCACAAATTTAGAACTGAATTTTTACTTTATAAACAATTATTTTAAAGTTTAACTTAGAATTAACAAAGTTTAATTCTGTTTATTAATTAATTTTTAAAGACCATTAGTTTAATTTGCAAATTTTCTATAAGAAAATGAATTCAAATATGAGCAAGCCTCTTTTGGAGATTAGAGGCAATGGATGTCGTAATCTTTCAAGAAGTTCAATTTCAAGTTATAAAACCATGAATCGAACACAGTCTTTGGCTATTTATGGTCTTTTTGAAGATGAGCCAGAAACGCTTCCAGGACTTGGTGGTGCAATTCAAGGATCTTCTTTAAGTGAGGCAGTTTCAGCAATGGTTAATACTATGCTTGGAATTGGTACTCTAGCTATACCTTTGGCGTATGCAGCTAATGGTTTATTACAAGGAATATTACTTACAATCTTTTGTGCATTTTTATCATCTCTTTCACTCTATCTCCTATCCTCAATAGCAATGGAATATGGCGATGATGTCAGCTTTTATTCAGTTACTGCTAATCATATGCCCGGGTTAAAGTTGATTGTTGATAGTGCAATTGTTATCAAATCTTTAGGAGTATCTACTTCATATCTTATGGTTGTTGGAGATTTAGTATACTCGTTATTCTTCTATAATAATTCTTTTGGGATTGATCCAAAGGTTCTGAGAGCCATTGTTCTATTAACATCAGTTGTTTTTTTTATTGCTCCAGCATCTTTTCCTCATAAACTAAAATCCATGAAATATACCAACTGGCTCAGTGTTATTTGCATATTATATGTAGTTGCTGTTGTATTCTTCAGACTTATGTATAGTGTAAGAACAACGTATTTGCCTGGGCTTGAAGAACAACCTGCCTTTTTAACAGGGAACTTAGATTACTTCAGTACACTTTCACTTCGTAGAACACTTGAGACTTTTCCTATACTCATTTTTGCATTTACTTGCCAACAAAATATATTCACAGTATCAAATGAACTTCACAACAGAACCTTGAATAGACTTTCTAAGATTATTATCATTTCCATTGGAACAGGTGTTGTTGTGTATTCTATCATTGGAATTTCTGGATATCTACTTTTCGGTAATCTAATCAACAAAGCAAATGTATTGGAATTATTTAAAACTAATACTTTGGACATTTTTATTGCAAAATTCTTCATTGCAGTATCTATGGTATTTTCTTTCCCCATTCAATGCCATCCATGTAGAAGATCTTTATCAATTTTACTTTATAGTGGTGTAACTGAAATGGAACCTAAAGCAGAGAAAAGAGCTTTGAACCTTATTACAGTTTTTATTCTTGTTTTAACAACATCTTGTGCCATTTACTTTACAAATCTTGGCCTTGCTTACGAACTCGTTGGTACAATATGCAGCAACACCACTGCCTTTATTATACCTTCTCTTTTATATATTAAGGTCTTTGATCACAAAGGACTAACAATTGAAAAACTCCTTGCATTCTTTTTACTCATTATGGCTGTTTTGATTCTTATATTGTGTTTGAGTGCGATTTTTATCGGGTTATTGAGAAAGTAGTGCTGAAATACTCATTTCATCTAGATTAACTCCTTTCAAGTAATATTATAATATAATAAACTAATGGTCTAGATTAGTTTTACTAAAATAAGACATTTTCTAACAAAATATTTTGATTAAATAATCTTATAAACTCTAAGTCGGTAATTGTCTAACTAAAACCAAGTTTTTACTTTTTTTTGATCATTTTTTATTAATCAGACAGATAATGCCTTTGATATTTCAGTAAGATTCGAATTTGAAAGAAATAGACTGAAAATTACAAATGTGTATTTAAGTTCATTGACTTTTTTTGCAAGATTATCATCAAAAAGAAGTCTAGCGTTACCTGAAAATGAATTCGAGTTCAATAAGTCTTCTAGTGAGGGTATTACTATCTCGCTATAAATTAAAGGCTTGATTATTACTTCTGTAAGTTCTAATTTTATGTCATTAATCATTTCTTCTTTTAGTTCTTTAAGCATTACCATTGGTCCGTCATACATAGTAGAAATATATCCCATTTTCTCTTTTTTCTCTTCTTTGAGATTTAGTTTTAATTCTTGGAAGTCATTATATAATTTAGACTCGGATATGAGTGAACTATTAGCATTAATATCTTGGCCTAAATTGACTATAGTAAAGTAAACAATATCAACAGACTCTAATAATATTGAAGCCATTGGAATCATAGGGCCTACCTTATGTCCAATTTTATTCCATTCTTTTCTAACATAGTTAATAAACTCTTTAACAATGCTTTGTTCAACAATAGGGACAGAAAAGGTTTCTGTGAAAACCTTTGGTGGGTAATAATCCAATTCAATCTTAATTTCATGGAATTTAGCTAAAATTATATCTTTGATCCTATATTTACCACCTTCGTCATTATCCAAATAATATTGACTCTTCTCGAAAGACTTACAAGAATCCACAAGCAGCATAACCTTTCCTGAAAATGCATTCAAAAGTTCAACTGTCTCTATTGAGTAACCCAAAACTAAAATAAGATTACTAATTCCCTGATTACCGGTAGATGAAGACTTAATAGGCATTATCAAAGTCTGGCCATTTCTTGATAAAGAGTCATTTGAAATATAAACCACAGTTTCTGAAAACCACTTCAAAATTATATTCTGATCAGAAGAACCACAGTGGGAACAAATAGATGAATATAAATCATGTATTGACCTTTTCATATTAAATTTATCTATATAACTGGAAATCAAAGATTCTGATAGGTATCCCAAAGTCTGCCCTGCTATATATATACGATTAAGGATGCAATACCAATCTAATATTCCACACTCTGATGGGAAAGTCGAAGGCTTATTAAACATTTCAAGGTACTCAGAATCTGGATTTCCCATAACCAATGTGAAAGCAGATTTTGCCCAACTGACAGCAGTTTTTGAAAGATCCTCCATCTGTAGAATATTATTATCCTCGTCAAATAACCCATCTATTGAACTTTTCTTTGTTAAAAATAACTTGTTAACATTTAAGTTTGTTATTAAGTCGAATGGAATAAACATTGAAGTTTCTTCATCTATATCTTTCCATTGTCTATAAACCAATAATAAATGTTCTACCAACTTCTCAAATATACAGTCTGTCTTGTTATCTCTTATGGCTACTCCATCCTTATATAAGGCTCTTCTTAGGAAAATTCTTAGTGCGTTCTGAAGATTGTAGATTAAAGTAATGCTCAGAATTTTCTTTGGTTCAACTAAAACAATTTTATTCATCTCTTCTATATACTTTTTTTTATCTATATAAGATGGAATATGCTTACTCGTATATGTTTTTATAGCATCATTTTCCTCAATATTTTTTATTTTCATAAAATTTTTATTTAAATCATTCCAAAGGTTATTCAAATATTCAGAATGAGATTTGAATAATGAAAAATATGTCTCAAGAAGCCATTCTGGTTTTTCGATGTTCGAAAGAGAACTATTTCTCGAAAAAAACAAAGGCTTGACCTTATTTGCAATATCAGTTCCGATCCTAGAAATTATTTCCTCGCAAACATTAATCTTTGAAATCTTGTAGTCATTACTCAATTCTATGCTCGCTGAACCATTTAGCTCTCTACATTCAAATCCTAATTCAATACAAATAGAAGCTAATACAAGCAAAATACCAATAGAATGAGAAATTCTCTCGTTTCTCTCTAGTTTAAAAAGATCTGGAGGGCTGTCCAAAACACATTGTGAAGATTTTCTGCTAAGAACTTGCTGTACTATTTTATCAAGCTGGCCCCAATCGCAATAATTTTTCAAAAACAAAGTAATCTGGTTAATTAAAATCTCCAAAATGTAATCCAAAATCCTTGAAATCTCACTGTACATAGAATTCTTTACGTTTAATTTAACATTTCTTCCATTTTCAATCAAGCTTATTTTTAATGTACAATCTTTTAAGTTGGATAATAAAGTATATATTTCCGAGCTTTTCAGGCTTTTTGATTTTTTCATTAAATCAGAAACTTGCTCAATTTTGTTTGATAATACAAGCAACTCTTTGAGATAATCACTCACCTGGGTTAAAACCTCCATTTTCTTTAAATCCAAGTAATCTACCTTATCTAATATAGATTCTTCACGGAAGTTTAAACCATCAAGCCTTTGTACTAAAGAATTTATCCTTATCACTACTTTATCCAACATTGACTCGTTCATGATAATGTTATTTGAATAATCAACTTTAGCATCCAAAAGCTTATTTTGAAGTTCATTCAATCTTTCATTTGCCACCACTTCCCTAGCTCTTATGAGATCCTTAACCTCTCCTACCCATTCCCTTATACTTGGTCTTCTTTTACGTGGGGAAGTTCTAATTGCATTGGTAATCTCACGGATCAAGATTTTAAGTTCTTTCTTTGAAGATACAGCATTTTCTTCCGCTGATTTGGATTTAATTATTGCTAATTTTTTAGAAATTGAGTGCCTCTTTAATAGTAAAGGTATAATATTTGTTCTACAAAATTCCTGTCTTTCTCGAAATTCAATGCAACAGGCTATGAATGAACGAGTTGGAGGTTTAAACGTGAGGTTTTTCAACATCTATCAACCACTAAGTATCCTTATATTATTAAAATTGCATTATTCTCTTCAGATTTTATTTTTTCATACTTTTTTATTTACCGTCTGAATTTACTCCATTAAATTTGCATTAAGAGACCCCGCTAAATTCACTCAAATACTTTAGACTTAAATTTGAATCCAAGATCAAAAAGATTCTTAAAATAAGTGATTAATTAGCTTATTAGGACTACTTTATTCCTAAACTACTTCTAATGTTGTTTCTGTCAGGTAGATAGGCTATATTTCACTAATTTTTATACAATTTATAACTTTACAAAAAGCAGTATCAGTATTGTTTAGTTATAGGATTAATCTACGTGATAAATCTCTTGAAATATAGAAATCAATTCTCAAATATTCCTCTGCCTAGTCCCACTCTATAAATATCCAGCCACTACGTTCAATTGCTCCTAAGATATTATTTAAGAAAGATACAGATTTGAGCTCAGATAAATAGTGACCTTTGTTAGAGTCTATTGATCTTCTAGGGAAAATAGGGTTTTTCTTAGTAGAAAGAATCTCAATATCACGGTGGAAAACTACTGTGAGAATCAGCTGGTCAAATAGCTTCTGGATATTAATGGATCTGTACCTTTTTAAAAGTTCCTTGTTATTACAATGATGAACGGAAAAGATGTCTAATCCAAAGTTGTCTTTATCAAACGAGCAGTACTCAGGAAGAAATCCTATAAGCTGAGAAATATCAGTTTTACCTTGTTCTTGAGATTCTTTGTCTCGACAATTTTCTATTAAAGGTGAATTATTGTACTGGCTTGGATCAAAAACTAACCAGTTCTGTAATACAACTTCTATCTTTGAAATTACCTGAGATATACTTTCGTTTACACTATCAATTTGTCTATCCAAGTTTAATTGCTGAAGAGAGCTTCTTCTTCGATTATTGGATGCAGGAGATGCAAACTTATTGAAAGGTGATGAAAGTAAGCTACTTCCAGGAGATATGACGGGGCTTTGCAAATGTTCTCTATGCTTAATAGAGCCTCCTAACCCAAATTGATGAAGGTTTTCATTATTAAAAACATCTTGTTCTGATTGTTTAACACAATCCCAAAGCCTCTCTACAGACTCATGATAAATTTTTACTAAGCCTAGTACTTTAAAGAATGTAAGCTGTGAACTTAGAAATCTAATTGGAGAAAATGGAATAAATACATTTTGCACTTGAATAAAGTTCCCTATTGAGAATATACTTGCTAGATTTTGCTCCCAATTTGAAGCTTGAAGAATTCCATGAGATTCTTTTAACTTTGAAATTTTATATCTGCTGTAATTTGGACCAATATTCTCAGTATTAGACGCCAATACAGTAATTAGTCTGATCATAATTGGTTCTAAAACTAACGGAATAATAAACTCGAACATACATGCATTAGATCGTGTAACGTACAATACAAATTGGTGATATTCAAGGGTGTCAATATCGCGAGATCCAGAAAGTTTTGTAATTTCCAGTGCAAACAATAATAGACAAAGAGGGTTTAGCTGACTCAGGAAGAATAACCCAATAACCACTTCACTTGTTGTTTGATTACAAGGATTTTCAGATAGTAGATTTTGCTCTAGAGACTTGAGTGATTCTCCCAAATAATTAGAACTGTGGCTTACTACACCTCCTCCATTGAATCCTGTGTGTCTGTGATTTATATATTGCAGAACCTTGAAGATTAGTTCAGATGAAGGAGAATAGTCTTGCCTAATTATCAGAAACTGGAAAATAGTTCCAAAAAGTAAAACAACGAATTCCAAATATGAAATCAAGGAATCTATATGTTCGGGAGAATTGCCTCCATCTCTACTGAATAGAGTATGTATTTCCCCATATAGTTGGTCTTGTAAGGTCATAGTAACTTGCATAGTTTCTGTAGGAAACTGAGTAATTAGATTATAAACCAATTTTTGAAAGCTTGGGATCTCTAAATTAGCTTGATGAGTTGAAAGTATTTTAAGTATATATTCCAATTTACATTCTTCAGATGAATACTCTAGCATTATCAAAAATACATCCAAGGACTGACTGTTGCTCTCAAGAATATAATTCAAATATTGTGAGACAAACCTATCTTTTTGGTTCTTGGAAAGATTATGTAAAGGATGCATAGAAATTGGATCAGAGAGTATTTCTAATTGAATGCTAGCTTGGGAAGGCTCCAAAGTATCGAAGTAATCCATAGAAGGCAATGAAGCCAAAGTGAACTCGTCAAAAATATTCACTGAGTAATTTTTGATATTATGCTTTTGAGAATTTTCAATTTCAAGATGGGCAATTGTAATCTGAGAGATAAACGCTTTAAGAGACCCAAGAGTTGAAGACTCATTTGATAATGTCGAAATATAATTCATAAAATTTTCAAGAGCTCGAACAAGGTCATCTGCATGTTCTCTAATGTTCAATGCAGAGACAATAATTCCCAAATATACTTGGAAAAAATGGCCTTCAAACGATGATTTACCTCCATCAAAATCTAAACATGCAATAGAATCAATTAAAGAATCAATTAGCTGCTTCTCTAGTTCCATCATATTGATTACGCCTTTGGTATCCTGGTCGTAGCAAAAGCAGCTGCTATTATAACCAATAATGTCTGTCTCATTATCTTTATCTAGTATTGAGACATTTCCCAAATCAATCCTTGTTTGAATACTATTGATCAAGTTATATTCAGAAATAGATTCACAATCCTCTGGTAAATAATAGCTTGTAAGTTCTGGATATAAATCCTGTGTTAATAGTTGCAACCTTTTAAATAAGGAGTTTTCCAACTTCTTCTCATGGTATGTCTTTCCGAGGAAAATATGATTTCTTCCTGACTGAGTTCTAGATTCCAGAAAGTCTGCCCAGCCGTTAAATATATTGATTTTCTCAGTGTGGAAAAGTGCAAACAACTTGTCAAAGTTGTCTCCTGCCACTGAATAAAGTTGGTCAAAGTCCCCACATAAGATTGAATAGAAAGAAAGCTCCCATTCTCCTAGTTTATTTTCCAACTTTGTATTTTGATTTCTATTTTCAGATATCAATTGTCTCAGAAAATGGAAAAGCAGTGGCCTATTTATATTACCTTCAGTTTCAATTTCAACCTCTTTAGAATTTGTGGAATCTTCAGAAGATGGAAATATTAAACTTCTCTCCATCAGGTCAATATATTCGAAAGAGACCTTAAACAAAGCATCATTTAAAGCTAATTCCCTATTTATTAAGCTCATAGAATTTACAGGTTGTCCTTCATTTGCTTTCCCAGTTAAAACCCCGTCCAATTCCATTGCATCATCCTCTTCATTATAATTAATCCACATATCATCAACTTTTGGTAGAACATCAATAAACTCTGAAAGATCTACATAGTGGTCACTTTGTTTCTCTGGATACAGATACGAATCCATTCCATCCACAAGGCATATTAACCAGTGAGCCTTTGCTCTCTCCCTAAGAAATGCATCCAGTTGCATTCTACAGCCTTTTCTAAGTAGCATAAACGCTATTTTGAATACCTCTTCGACACTTTCCCTATCTGATTGAGAAATTGCTGACTTGTCAACATTAAATGCCCAATCTAGACTATAAAATCGTTTTTGATTTCTTAAAGTTTTCCATAAAATCCTTGATTCTGGGTAATCCATGTAGTAAGTTTCTTTGAATACAATATCGTTCTGTTTATATGGATTTACTCTCGATTCCCATCTAAGCCATCTCAATACCCCCAAAACAACTCTGAAGATTGGAGAATATGCCATAGCATATCTCGAAACTTCACCTTCTGACATTTCTGGAATACTCAATAGCTTTCTATAACCATTCCCACCGCCACCAATATCAGTTCTAAACGTAAAACTTGCTTCAATCATGTTTCTTAAACTCTCACCTATTAACTCATTAATTGAAAGACACCAAAGTAACTTCCAACAGCTCAAAATATAAAACAAAGGCATTGTTGAATCACTAGGCTGAAAACCTGAATCATCTGAGCATCTTTGAATATATTCAAAAGCGGATAATTCTAGGTAGTTTGCCATAACTCTGACCCTCTCAAAGCTTGCTAGCCGTGATCCGGAGCTGTCATTGCTCTGAATGCTTCCTGAAGGAGAAAGGTTTTGAGACATGGTGAGCTCGATAAAGTATCTTTAACTACTTATTGCTCCCAAGTTTTTTAAACTGTCTCGTCCTCTCTTCTAATGAAAACCAATATATTGCTCCCAGTAATTAATTTTTATTTGCTTCCTTTTGCCTTAAATATATTCCTAGAAGGCGGGAACTTTGACCGGGCCTGTGTGGGGCATAATATAATGATTTAAAGATTTTGAATTCAAAAAAGAAAGTAGCAAAGCTTTAAATAAAAAAAAGAAGAAATAAGAAAAGAATATAGATATGTTAGGGGTTACGAAACTTCCAGGTCATGGTTCATCAACAAACGATCAGAATTCAAAAGATGATCCATCAAAGAGAGTAAACAACTGCCAGGTACAAAGTCCTGAGTTATATAAGAGATTTCTGGTTAGCACTGGTGTTTATGCGCTATTTGGTACAATTATTTCTGGAACTATTGGATCTATTGCATTAAAATCTCCAATATCAAGAAGGTTTGCGTTGGGAGTGGGTTTTGGAGCAGGATTGGGTTGGGGTGTCAAATCTGCCAATGATTTTATTAAATATACTGAGAGGAGGAACTTTGTCCCACCATTTCCTAAATCATCTGATGAGTGGATAGATAAAGGCGTTCTTACATTCCAGAAGTTCAAGAATGCTTTAAAGAATGCAGTTGATAAGAAGGAATAAATTCATTTCTGCATTATTAGTTAAGGGTTTTAAACGACAATTGAGTGGAAACTACTCAAAAGATTCTTTTATTAGGTCTTTAAGACCCAAATTTCCGAGTAAATTGCTTGGGCCTACAATACGATCAAAACTAATCTTCAATAAAAGCTTGAACTACTTTTTTGCACTTTCCTATACATACAAGCTTAGATTTGCTTCCATCATTAACTATATCGGATTCTCTATTTTGTGTCTCTGAGTGGGGCTTTATTTCTGAACTGCTGTTAGCTCTGTTTTGATCGCTCATTTCTACGTCTTTATCATCATTTAAATCGTTATGCAGATGATTCTCATTTATCCCTGTTTTTGGTTTTCCATCCGATGGATCTTTATTTGTAGGTTCAGTATCAGCAAAAAATAAGCATGTTCCCACAGTCTCCATGTTTTTTCCCTGAAGCTTCAACGTCATAGATTCTTGTTCAGGATTATCGTGGGGCTGGATTACCAACTCAAAATCCATTTTTTCATCATTCTCCTGGAAGTTCTAAATTTAATTGATAAAATTAACTTTTATTTGGTTCAACTTACTATATTTTCAATCATTACCTTCATTCCCTCAAAAATTTCAAATCTAGATAGTTCTGGAATATCAACAAATACTATTTCATCCTCTACTATTTGTTGATCTGGAGATAAATCAGTCATCATCTTTGTAGAGGAACTTTTCTCCTACCTTAGGATGTTGAACTTGTATTTATTTGAGAGTTTTACCTCCAAATTCTATTTTTTCCAGGCTTTTTTTCTTAATTTATTTTTCAAAACTTTAAATCATATTGTTATTATAGGCAGCTCAGTACCCGCAATAAAAAACATAAAAATTCACTTGGTCACTTTGAATCTTAAAATTTTAGTTGATTGAATAAATAAAAATTTTGAGAAATATAAAATATTAAAAAAATATAATTTGCATAGATTGTAAAATAAATACGTCAACTTAGCTCAAAAAACCAAATATACAAGGTTAATATAAATATAATGCTTATAAAAAGAAGAAAAAAAAAGAAAGTATAATACAAAGAACTATTCAGCTTTAACAAAAGAGTTATTCAACTGGTAATCTGGGGTTTCCTCACCAATGAGCTTCTTAGTTTCCAAGATGAGATCCTGAACCTCTCTAATCTCTGGAAGAAATTCTTTATATTTTGAAGCATGATAATTCTTCCTAATCATTTTAAAAGCTTCCAAACTGCTATAATACTTGTTAGTAAGTGGATCTAAATACTTGGCAGGAACGCCATAAACGCTACATATTGGTGGATAATTACCATCTTCCCTTTTGACATGCAAATTAGTATTTGAATCCTTTTTTTGGTCTAAATGTTGAGGAATATTCCCATCAGTATATATAATCATCTCCCTACAATATTCATCACTATTAAGTATTTCATCAGAGTTGTTTTTTTCTGATTCCATAAGACGGTAAGATGACCAAGATATATAAATGTTAAGAGAACCAGATTGTAGTTGTTTTCTTATACTAGCAGAAGTGTTGTCCAAATATCTTTTATGCTCTTCAAATGCCTCCAATTGATTTAAGCTTTCTATATTCATTTTCTCAATTTCCTTGCAGGCTTCAAGTCTTTCTTCCTGAGTCATAACTGTTTTTGCCTGTTCTTTAGAAGTGGAACTCTTCTTTAATCTTTTTCTGTTTGTCCTGTCTTGGGCCTCCTCATCTCTCCTTTTAATGGATTCTTGTAAATCTTGTTTCTTTTGAGTTGTGGATGCTCTAACTGACATTGTTCTAGGTTCCAGCACAGCTGGGCTCTTCTTCACAATACCAGTCTTCTTTGTCCCGCTTGTTTTTTTCCTAGCCTTTTTAAGCATTTCCTTCTGAGCAGACTTTAAAAATAATGATGGGTCCTTATACTTTCCGCTAAACATTCGTTTAGGTTTTTTAGGCTTTTTACCATCGATCACGTCATCATCATCATCTTCCGCCATAGCCTCCATTTCCTCTTCCATCCCATCATCAGATTGGTTATCATTCTCAGAATCTGTGCTTGTGTCCTCACCTCCCAGCATCTCAAGCTCAACCTTCTCATCCTCTGAAGACCATCCACTGTCTTCCTCCTCTTCTTCCCATGTATCATGGCCCCAAAACTTAACATCTTTTTCCTCCTCTTCACCTAGAAGCTGAGTGTATCTTTTCCCTCTAGAAGCTCTCTCTGGAAGGACCTTTTTTTCTACTTCTTCATCCTCCTCACTACCTTCCTCACTGCTCTCATCATCCTCATCATCTGTAACCTCATCTTCAATTTCATCAATATTCATCTCCACTTCTCTAACATCTTCATCTACGTCATCTCCACTTGCCTCTCCCTCGTCAAAATCACAGTCATGATTACTCTTTTGATATTCCTGAGTCATCCTTGTTATTAGTAATATTATTTATTATAGAACAACCAGTATGGCGCCAGCGCCAATGCGCGTTTAGTCAACGACTTTTCATTTAGAAGCCACAAAAATAAAAATAAATTCTGGAAAGCAACAAGGCAGCGAAAGAATAAAATTAGTGAATAATTTGCAATGAAGTTTTAAAAGCTGCCAATTTTTCCAGTATTTACAGCAATTTTAAGTCAAGAATTTAGTTAATACCTTTGTGGGGAAAGAAGCGCAGTTTCGTAAAGTAGGTCTAAAGACTAAAATAATAAGAAAATAACATTTTAGTATAAGTGAGAAACAGAGCTGGAATTGAAATTGATGTAATTAATTCTATCATAATTTCTATTTTTGAGAAGAAAACCTAGGAAAAAATTATAAATTTCTATTAATTATTCCGTATCTTACTAGTTAGTACCGCTAAAATTGGGAAGGGTTCAGCATGTAGGAAAACAGTTAGAGGGAAACGGGGGTGAAAAGGAGTAAATTAGTAAATGTCGTCGTAAATAAAGGATTTAATGAAAATTTTGAGAATTTTAAGATGAAATAATAACAATAATTGGTTTTTTTGACCTTACATAAACTCTTAAAGCTGGTGATTGAAATCATTATAAATAATTGTTTGTAAATTAAATAGAATTGTTAACCTTTTTGAAATGATAAGTTATAACTGACCAGCTTGTTTAAAAGAAAACAAAATATAAAAATAAATAAGAAACTAAGAAAAATACTAACGCTTCTTTAATAGAATGGGTGAGACTCCAGATACTGGAAGCTCCAGTAAACAATATCTAGGCAATGAACTAGTATTAAACAGTGAAAATCAGCAATGGAATATTGAAAACACTACAGGACAAGATTCTGGAATTCACATTTTAAAACAAGGATGTTCTGCAAATTCTGATTCGAGAACAATTAACAAAGGATGCCAAATTGGACTATTTGGCTCGAATCCTTGTTCATATAGAGGGAACTACGAAAATGTTGATAATAAACAGGATATTTGTATAAAAGGAGGAATTGATCAAAACAAGCAATTTGAAATCGTAAGTTCAGGATATGTGACCCCAAGAACGGAATATGTTTCTCAAACCCCAGAAGTATCGTCTTCTGGAGAGAATTACAGTTTCCATTCAGTCCAATCCCCAACAGGAATTGGGCTAAGTACAACATATTTGAATTATAAAGCTTCTGCACAGATATCTGAAGCTGATTTAGCTTGCAGGATATACGGTGGTACAGTTAGTAATCATAACAGCAATGCCAACAGTCCCATTGATCCAAATATTACTCTAACTGGTTTGGTTCATAACACTGGAGAGGAGCTTAAATCCCCTTCAGTTCCTCGAGCAGTTGAACAAGAATATTTCTATGGTAGTAATACTAGAAGAGAAAGGGTTTATTCGGATTATAGGGCTGTAACAGAGAAAGATGTTTGTTTATACAATCTTGAGGAATCCACCAACCACTCTGCTGTGATTGAAGTTTCGGAGGATGGTGGAGTTAGAGGAAATAATACCGGATTTGGTGCTGGAATTGGGGTTGGAACTCTTTCTGAAACTGGAAATGGGGTCAAGTCTCTACCAACTAATTACCATTATAGCAATTATTATTGTAATTCAAACTCTGTGCAACCTTGTATTGAGCCTTCAGAAGGCTCTTCAACGTATATTTATGGCGTCTCAGATGTTAATAGAGAGGTAAATTACTCCTACCAGCCAGCTTTCGCTGAATATGTTGATTATAATGCTCCAAAAACTGGTAGCTACGTAAACGATGGGGTTAGGGCTAAATCGTGTACAGAGGCTATACGAGAAAATGCAAATAGTGTAGGAGGGATCATATCTTATAGCCAAAATACCAATAATTACACGGAAAATCATTGTAATTACTATCCAATTTACGGAAGTTCCACCCCTCCTTCCCACCTTGGCCCTAACCATCAAACGATTCAAATTGCCCCGCTAAGAGGAATAGACCTCAATTCTGAGAATGCTTCTCAATATCAAACTGAGAAAATCAATGAAACCTACGAAAGATTTGTGCATCCAAGCATGCCAACAGCAGGAAGGGTATCAGGAGTCACTGGTTTGCCTGCTCCTCCGACTTTAGCCACTCCTCCAGGTTTGGCAACACCTCCGAGTGCCCCAGTACTGCCTGGAATTAATGGATTCCATGCAACTATTATTACAAACTCTCTCCATGACTTCACGACGTATCAAGTTGGAGCAGGTCAAATTGATAATGCAGATGAACACTTTGCAAGAAAGCGAAGGAGACCAGGAACCGTTGGGAATGATCGAAACTTTTATATCGTAGATTTCATTTGTGAGATTCCTGTGAATATCAAGACCTTGTTTATGAAAATTGTGAAAGAATCCGCAGAAGGATCAAGGATTCTCAGAGAATTCTCCCTAGGGTCTCTTGCTATGAGAAGATCCGGAAGCCTTACTCCAACCGTAATAAAATGCTTCTTCCACAGCTACAGAGACGGAATTTCAAGACTTCAGTGCAAGTCAAAACGCCCATGAGGGACGCCCATTTTTATTTGTAATTAATGAGACAAAGCTATCGCGACCATGGGTTTTTTGTCCAAATATTAAGTGCATTAAGAGAGCAAAAAGCTCTGGTAAATTGAAAGGTAGGATCAAAGTGTACGAGTATTGTCCAGGATCAGATAAGATGATCTTATCCCCAAGGTTCTTGAAATGTGCGAGAGGTTTTCTAACATCAGACTACTACTTTTGTGCAACCCTATGTCCTCAACAAAAGTATGCAGATCATGAATCCAATTTCTGGGGGGAAGACTTTACTACAGGATTCGGTGGAAATCTAATTCAAGAAACTCTTACTAGTGAGACTGAAAACGGAGGAAGTGGCCTCGTTCTTGCTGATTACATTCTCTTTTGCAATTCAAGGCACCAATTTGTGGCCACTTTTCGTAGATTCTCTATTGGCGCCAGACCCAAAACTCCCCCCGTAAAGAATTCCTCCTACGTAAATACGAGCTCTCCTGATGAGATCTTTGGTGATGAAGCTGAAATATGCCTTGTCAACATTATGACTTCTGTAATCCGTAGTCTTGAAGGTTCCAATGAACCTACAATATATACTTCAACTGACAAATTTATTCAGGAAGTCTCGATAAATCCTGGAGGAACAACAATTACCCAACCCAACGGTTATAATAGACAAATCATGCAAACAATTAATTCTAGGGATTACCCATTTGGGAATCCATCCAGAGGAAATAATATTTCAATTGAACCTGATGAAACTAATTTTGTTGGGACAAACTCGGAGTCTACATTAAGAAGGAGGGCTGAAGGAATTGTAGCATCAAGCAAATGGAATGAGAGTCCTAACTCTTCCCTTTCCGGAGCTCAAAGTTTTCAACAACTTTCTGATCCCAGTGGAGGGCAGTATATCTATAATTCAGAGGACTTTATCGGAGTTAAGAAGGATGAGAGAGCGAGCATATATGTTCCAAGTTCGAGTTTGGAAATCGAAGATCCGTTTTCGAATAAGCTTGAAACTTATTCTACAGGTTATACTGATGAAGACTCATTTTCTACTTTTAATGATTCTGGAGCCCAATTATCTTTTAGTTTTGATCCACAGGATGCCTTAGTTGTTGAGTCATCCACTAATTGGGTTTTAGATGTTTTGCTCAATAAGACATCAGAAAATCAGACCTATACACAGAATCAGATTCAAAATTCCCAAGGCTTACAATCTCACCAGCCTAGAAATTTCTCAAATGACTTAACTCCATTTGATCGTTCTTATGATACTTCAGCACTTAAGAATCAGAGCAACTCCACCATGAGCGCTAACCAGAATCCTAATATTGTTGGCAATCTTGTAACTAATAACGACGGATTTGATTACGAAAATGAAAACATCTCTACAGGAAATGACAATAATTCCTATTGAATAATTAATTGTCTCATTCTTGACGGAATTCAGTCCAACTTTGATCTTGTGGTTACACAAATGCCAAAAGCGAGGAGAGGCTAAAGCGTCTGGCACTTCCTGTCAACATCTCAGTAAATAATAATCAACATCTAGATCACCTTTACGCTATTTAAATTCAAATACATACTTATTAAGCCAGCATTTTTCTCAATCCTTAGGCTTTAAAGATGTTAAAAATTACCTATAACTATTACAATTATATATATATATATAAATATACATCCTTACAATTGTCGCCTTGTATGCTATATTAGCCATATGTATCAATCTTCAATCGAATATTTGCAAAGTAGAAAATCAATAGAGTGAATCTCTGATCTACTGGATATTCTATTGTAGTTTGATTAATGGACGCTTTAATAGTAGAAAATGGGATTATTAATTATATCTTTCAATCAATATTCATTTATATATCTTTTTTTTGTCTGATCTATTTGTTTCACGAAAGGAAGTTTCTTTTAGGTTGGTTATATATATTAATGTTTGTCTTGATATTTATTTCAAATTTGCTCAGGTAAAATAGCCAAATACACATTACGTAATCTTAATCCTCGAATACAGTTTCATATTCATAGTTCTCGTCTCAAATAATTTCAGAAAGCTACTATTACATATTATTACAATTACTACAGTAACAAATATGCTTTTTACTGCTAATACTACTTCGAAACTATTAGAACTTAATTACTATTTTGAAAGTGTCGTTACCAGACCCTAAATCTAGAGTTACTACTACTTCCTAGAGCTCCTCCAAATAATGCTCAATGATGCTTTAACCCCTATTAACTTAATAAGCATCCCTTCTCACTTTTCCCCCACTCTAATCTTTAAAATTAACTGTTTATTTTGAAAATGACTCTCATATTACAATTGAATTGAGAGTCACCGCCAAAACTTATAACTGGTACCGGGTACATAAAAATAACAAGAAATTATTTGAGTAAAAAAAAATCCTCAGAATATAACTGGTAGATAATTAATTAACCCACACTGACACACATTGTACTGCAAAGTTATATATAATCAAAATAGAGAAAAAATCTCTATTTTATGTGAGATTGAAGCTACAAAAAGTAGCAGTTTTATTTAGTATTGCTTTCAGAATTTGTAAATAATTTGCTATTTTCAACCAAAAATATTAGTTTAAGCAGAATTTTAATGGAAAGAAATATCAGAACTAGAGTTTTATGGATTAATTATATAAAATGTTTCAAAAAATCCTTACTTTTACTACCCTATTAATCTCTCTCTTAATCATATACATTAATGTTTCATGGAGTAACAAATACATTACCCCAGAAAAATTTTCTGAAACACACCCAGACTCAGCTATGATGAAGTTAGTTTCTCCTGAAAATAGTGTTCCAATAGATATTCCTGATTTACCAGCCTCAAACATTACAAAAAAATACTGTCCTATTTATGGGCTTAATATGAAGGGACTATTTTGTTTGGGATGGAATAGCATTAAGATTAAAAAGGCTGATTCTTGGCAAGAATGTGCATCTTTTTGTATGGGACTATGTTGCATTCTTCTTTATTAAGTGTAAGAAATGGAGCTATGATGTAGAAAAAAAGAAATGTTTGATCAAAAGTGGGGATAGATTATGCAAGTACCCTGATGAAAATTATATATCAGGCCTAAAAAATGCTTCAGAGGTTGGTCCTTGCTCTACTACATGCAAAGTTGGCGACTGGAGTGCTTGGACTCCCTGTAGTTCTTATTGCGCTGGAATCACTCAAAGAGTAAGACATGTCATTAGATCTCCAGTTTACAAGTCTGAAATCTGCCCAAGGTTGATTGAAACCGCTATGTGCAAGGGAAGTCCTGATTGTCCTTCAAATTGTCCAAACTACCATGTGGTTGGTCTTGGATGGGGATGTAAGGTAGAAATGAATAGAGGAGGTGGAACAATGAGAAAATATGTTAATACTTGGCATGAGTGTCTTGGCCTTTGCAAAATTACTGAGAATTGTACTTATTGGTCATTCCAAGGGATCTCTGGAGTTGAAACTTGTTTATTAGTTATTGGTGAGGTTGGGTGTACATATCACGCTCTTGGATGGATATCTGGAGATGTTAATGTTGTTGCAATAGATTGTCCCGTCAAATGTTTTGTAGGTGAATGGTCTAGCTGGTCAAAATGCCCAAATGACGATGTTTGTACACAAAACTCCATATCAAAGAGAAGTAGGCCTCTTATTTCTACTCCTCCAGATATGAATCAAAAAATGTGTCCTCACCTTACTGAGAGCATAATGTGCGAATGTGCTACAAAAATGACAAGAAATACAGCATTTGATGACTTTAATAGAAACTTAATCTCCTACAATAACTCTACTACTCAAGATTCTTTTAAAAATAATCCAGAAATTAGAAGAATGTCAGCATCGACTAATAGGATGTCTAGGTCTAAAATGGGAGCATACTCAACTGAAAACCTTCTTAAAAACCTTTATTTTGATTTTAGAGAAAACTATCAAATTTTAAATGATCAAAATCATTCATATCCTAGAACACAAGTGGATGAAGAAAGTCAGAACGAAGATTTTACATTGAGAAAGGGAATAGATAACTCATATGATATTCACTTTGCTCTATCATCGTACTTGCTTGGAGTTAACTATACAAACTTCCGAAATTCTACATTAGATCCAAATTTGTTCAACTAAAGTTTAAATGTGGAGCATATACATTTTTTTGAGCTTAATATTTTTAATATTAATTTTAATGTTAATTAAAATAATTCAAAAAAAAAGTGTATTAAACCACGCTGATAACTTACTTCCAAGTTAATAAATTATTCAAGGGAACAAATCTTCCCATCACTAACTTTATTATCTCTTGGGAGCAAACACCTGAAATATATGAAGATGTCACAAATTCTTCTTTTATCTCAAAGCTAGAATAATTTTATTTAAAGAAATAGAAAAGTTAATAAATGTGTATAATTAAATAGGGATTCTCCAAATTCTGTTTGCACTTTTTTTTATAAATTTTGTATAAATCTATAAAGTGTTTATTTTAAACCAACTTACCTCTGAATAAAATCAGGGGGTATTTGTATATATTCTAATCTTAATGACTTTAGATAATTTTGAAAATTTGTTTTAATTTCTTCAGAATCTTTAATTAATCCTTTATCAATATGGATATAGTCCAAAAAGTCCAGAAATAAAAACTCTATAAGCTGGGACTCTTGAGATCTATCTTCCAAAAAAACTTCCACAAGTCTTTCTGTTAGAGCTGGATCCACATTACTAATTTTGTTTTGTATTTCTCCCCACCTAAAGGATGTATTTTTGAATTCTATGAATCTTAAACAGTATAAGTGTCTACAAACAAATTGAACCAATTCGTCAGAGATATTGAGATCGAAATCAGAATTGGAAATGTTCATTTTTCCAGTATTACTATTGGAAATCCAGGAAACGTCCAAAGTATACTGTTCATGAAATATCTTTTGGAGTTGAAGATAAGAAACAGTTTCACAATGCATTTCTGGTAGCTCTTTGTTGACAGGAAGTCTTCCAAAGTCGTTCAGAAACTTGTAAATCCAACTTAATACTATTTGATATTTTACATTTATAGTAGAAAAAGATCCTTTATTTAAAGAAAACTGGCCATAAAAATTACTATACAATTTCTGAGATTCAATTAATTGAAATATTTGATCTCCAAGAAGATCTTCAGGATCTGAAAACACCAAATATTGATATCTTTTTGCTTCAATATAATTTGGAAAATCATAATCTTTTAGAATTTGTTCCAAACTTTCTTTAAATCTCTTTTTGAGATTCTCTCGATCCATCCCAAACTCCGATCCTCGAAACAAACCGGCGTTTAACCCAATATAAACTAACAATATTGGAAATGGTATTTTAGACAAAAAATCATTTAATCCAGATGAGCTATCTTCCAACTCTTTAAAATCAATTTCAGAAGCAAGATTGATTAATGATTCAATTGGCTTAAAAAGCTGAAGTCCGTGAAGCTTTGCAAGGTTCTTGCTTTCAGCAGAAAGATCAAAAGTTACATACATTTGATTTGTGCTAAACACCTGATATTGTCCAAGTTCACCCCTTGACTTGAGGCTTATTATAAAACAACTTGAGATTCCTTGGACCATTTTTCGCCAAATTGTACACATTTTCAACAATATTACCAGGGAGATTACAACAAACAACTACACTGTACTCTAAAGGATGGGAGTTTAGAGGTTCGTTCATAAGAGTCTCCAAATATTTTTCTGGAGATTCCAATACACTTTTAATTCTGATATTAACTTGCAGACTTAACAAAAATCTTTTAGTAGATATATTTTTGGCTGATTTACAATGTTTGCTTTCTCACCATCAAGGCTAAGGCATATACCATAATCTTCCTCAGTAGCGATTTGGTAGTCCACCAATACTATCTCTCCAATTCCGGAAGATGCTAATGAAATTGCCAATTCTGAGGTTAATATAGAAGACGACCCTAAAATTAATATTTTAGAGTTTTTTAAAGCTTCTTCCCCTACTACACCCCATATAAGTCTTTCTCTAGACCTAAATTGATCCATTATAGTGCCTTTTTATCCTTCTTTACTTTTTGCAGTACTCTTAGTTTTTTCCTTTTCTCCTAGGCTTTTAGGAAATACTATTTTTTAAATTAACTCAAGTAGGAATAAACCTGCTTTCTAAAAATATTTTCTCAAACGTTTTGACCACACTTTCTCTCTCTAGTGTGCCTCATTTTAAGATTTTTTACGAAACTTTTAATTCTCTCTAATTCAGCTCGGTTTGTTTCTTCATCTTGAATAATCATAATTAAACAACTGGTGGCGCCGGCGCTAACATGTCTTTTTTGCCTTTTAGAGGTAAATCAATTAATAAAGAGAGTAAAAACAATGTTCTTTTCTTATTCCTTCTAAATTGAAAGAATAGAAAGAATTGAGGAGAGCTGCTAACTTTAATTAACGAGATCTTAAATCGCTGGCCTTTGTTTTTTTTAAGCTCAACTAAGAAGTTTCAATTTTCTAGTTGCTATAATAACTAAGATATAGTCAATAAATGAAAAATTGATTGCAAATAGTGAGTATATTTTGTCTTGAACATAATATATAATTCATTTGAAAGGAGCTGAAAAAATGTCAGGTGAAAAGAAAGTTAAATTTTCTGATAATGACTTCATTGAAGTGGATACAATCCAAGTTAAAGATGAGGAAATGGAGGATTTTCAAAGTAAAATGGAAGAAGTCACTAAGCTTGATGGAAACGGTACTAAAATGTTGAACACTGATGTAAATATGAATTTAGATATGGATTTAGGTGATTTAAAAGAGAAGAAAACTTTTCTAATAAATGACACAGAGAAATCATCTTCCCAAGGTCTATTTGATACTAAAATGGAGATTGAAGAAAGTAAAAATGATAAGTTGGATGATTTATTGAAACCAGTAAATACTATGAAAGATAAGTGGAGACTTCTTCCATATTTTTTAAAGACTGAAGGTTTAGTTAAGCACCATATTGATTCCTATAACTACTTTGTGACCACGGAAATACAAAGTATTGTTCGAGCAAATGCTAATCGAATGATCAGAAGTGACGTGGATCCCTCATTTTTTATAGAGTTCTTGGATGCTAGGGTTGGAATGCCAAAGCTTGAGGAAAATATGATTACTGTTGACTTGACTCCTATGATGTGTAGGATGAGAGATATTACTTACGCCGCACCAATCTTTGTAGATGTTGACTATGTAAGAGGAAACAGTGTTGTCAGGAAGAAGAACGTAGAGATTGGTAGGATTCCTGTTATGTTAAGATCTAAAGTGTGTATTTTGCATGGAAAAACTGCAGCTGAAATGGTAAAGCTTAATGAATGTCCTCACGATCCAGGTGGCTATTTTGTAGTTAAAGGAACAGAAAAGGCTATTCTAATGCAAGAGCAGCTTAGTAAAAATAGAATCATTGTAGAATTAGATAATAAACACAACTATTGTGCAACAGTTACTTCTACAACTGCTGAAAGTAAAAGCAGAACTCTTGTAGTCTTTAAGAACGGGAAGTTATATTTACGTCACAATTCATTTTCTGATGAAATACCTCTCTGTATTGTCCTTAAAGCAATGGGAATTGAAACTGAACAAGAAATATTCTTTATGATTGGAAACGAGCCTCATCACCAAGAAGGAATTATAAACTCCCTTCAAGAGGTACATCAAGAAGGGATTTTCACTCAGAGACAAGCACTACTTTTTATGTCAAAGAAAGCTAAATCTAAGTTTAAATCGACTTTTGGCTCTAGTCGAGGTTTTGATAAATCTTCTAATGTGGAAGAAAGCGCTGAGAATTCTGGCTTTACTGAATTTGGAGGCTCAAAAAGTTCATTATGTGGCACTAGTATTGATGATGTTCTTGAAACCCTAAATAGAGTATTACTTTCACATATTGGAACTATTTATACTGATCTCCATCCGAAAGCCTTATTTCTCTGTTTAATGGCAAAAAGAGTTTTGGATGCTTCTGAAGATAATTCTCTACTGGATGACAAAGACTATTATGGTAATAAAAGGATTGAATTGGCTGGACAACTTATTTCTATCTTATTTGAAGACCTTTTTAAGAGGTTTTCAGTTCTTACTAAAAAACAAATCGATCAAACTTTGATTCGTTATTTCCAAACAAGAGATGCCAGTAAAGCAGGCACAGGAAGAGACGATTCAAACTCGACATATCCTGATTGCTTTAGAAACCTTCCAACTGATATTATTACAAGAGGAATGCAAACTGCTCTTAGTACTGGAAATTGGTCAATTAAACGTTTTAGAATGGAAAGGAGTGGAATGACACAAGTTCTAACTAGATTTTCATATATTGCATCTCTTGGAATTATGACACGAGTTGACTCCCAATTTGAAAAGGCTAGAAAGGTTAGTGGTCCTAGAGCTCTACAACCTTCTCAATGGGGAATTTTGTGTCCTTGTGATACTCCAGAAGGAGAATCTTGTGGATTAGTAAAGAACTTAGCTTTGACTACTCATATTACTACTGATCATTGTCCGCAATATCTAACTAGTCTATTATTTACACTAGGAGTTCAAGATATTTCATCATGTTCATATCTTGACTTTAATACTAAACAATCTGAAAAGTTATCAAATAAAGATTTGAAAAACGAATCTTCCGGAAAGAATAATGTAAAAAAGCACTATTATGTATCTATTAATGGTTCTCTTTTAGGAGTTCATAGAAAACCTGAGTTGCTTGCAAGCCAGCTCAGAAATTTGAGAAGAAAAGGGTTTATTGGACAATTTGTATCCATTTTTTGTAATCATATCCATTCGTCTGTTCAGATTGCCACGGATGGAGGAAGACTTTGTAGGCCCTTGATTATCGTAGATAAAGGAGTTCCAAGATTAAAAGAAGAACATATTGAGCAGTTAAAAAGAGGTGAAATCATTTTTAGCGATTTTATTTCTCAAGGTATTTTAGAATGGATTGATGA
>NW_667433.1:0-33174 GCF_000006425.1 Cryptosporidium hominis TU502
AAATATCTAATTTGAATTAATATGGCCTTATTCAGCAGTTCCAACAGTTCGAATATCATTCCTACCATTTTCTTTAACAGCAATATACCTTCTACCTCTACTTTCTACCCTATCATCTCCGGGTGCTTCAGATTCTTCAGTTTCTTCATCATCATCAAAAATAAATTTACCTTCTTGAGAGTTGTTCGAGGTAATACCTTTTAAAGATTTTCTTTCTTTAGAAGGTACATTTGATTCAACTTTAGCAGTGAATTTTAGAGTATCAAATGCAGTAGTAGGTAAATGCTCTGATTCATATTCAGTATTTTGAGTAATAAAAGCTTCATTAGGACTTTGTGTTTCAGTTGAAGTAATAGAAGGCTCAATATTTGTTTTAACAACAGTAGAATTCACTAGTCTCTGGGTTGCCTTTGATAACTTTTCTAGATTGCTCTTTTCAATTACAAATTGGCCATAAACTTGAGGAATTCCTTGCCATCTAATGAAGTAATAGTAAACAGCGGCAATAACATAGTCCATTTCGTTCCACTTTCTTGTATTATACTTGATATTTGTTAAAGTACAGTATCTGGTTTTTTCAACAGAATGAACCCAAGTCTTTAAAGGAGATTTCTTCCAAAGTGAGTCTGGATACTGCTTCCATGCTGCCCTAGTCATTGGTTTCTTCTTTTTTTCTCCTCCATATGTTTGTTTCCCAAAATCTAGAAAGCGGAAGATTTTCTGCTTTAAATCTCTAAACCATTTCTTAATACCATTCTCCTTGTAATTTGATCTTTCTACATTACCAAGAAGATATTGTAATTGCCTTTCATAGAGAATTACTGAGAGACCAAAAAGTCCTTCAGGAGAAAGTAATAAATTGGGTGAAAGTTTCTCTAGAGCTTCAGATGAAAGTTCATACTTTTGTAACTCAATATGTTCATAAATATTTCCAAGATACTCAATTGAAGAAGGAATTCTCTCCAGATTTACAGCATTCTCATTATTGCTTTCCTCTGGTGGTAAAGTCGTACTTTCTGAATGTATTTTCCATCCAGGTTCACAGTAAACAACATTGGGATTTCCAATACCTTTACATCTTTCTTTAGAAAAACATCTTCCTTGAAAGAAGTCTCTCAAAAATGGCTTAATTTCACAATTTGGACAGTAATACTTCTTCTGAAAAGCTGATAAGGTATTTTTTCCACTATAACCTTTACGTTTTCCTCTAAACTCGATATATTTTCTAATAACAGCCAATGGATATAAATCATATAATGCGACTTTATCCAATGGAATATTTAGAACTTTACTTTCCTGTCTTGTAATCCAAGATCTTATTTGAGAAACTGTTACTACAGGATGTTGATATGAATATAGTGGACCCCAAGGAAATAATGGCTGGCTATCCAGATCTTTTGGTTGTCCATTAAAGTTTCTCATACTAGACAAAGAGAAGAAATAAAGCATGATTGAAGTCATTGTAATTGTCTCTCCATCTGCTCCTGTTAAATCTATGCTAGTACTTGTTGGTACTCCATTTGTATAGTTTGGATCCTCTGGATTAAGTGGGTAGAACAAGCTTGATAATACTTGTGGTACCGTTCCTCTCTTCATTGTTGTCATGGAGAGATAAATATTCTCTCCAATAGTACCTGCTAAGCTTCCAAACAATGTCACACCTGCTCCAGCAATGAGTGCAACATCCACTGATCCCAATGATCCACCAGATACTAACACAGCTAATAGCCCAATTACAAAGCACAATAAAATTACTTTTCCTTTCATTCTAATATTTCCTTATAACTCAAGTTGTACTTTCTTTTCACAAAATTATTTATATTTTAATATTGCTTTTTTAGAAGTTCCTTTGTAATCAATCTACGCTTTAAATATATTTATATGCATAAATACAAATATTAACTTTAATTTGTGTAAGCAATAAAATGCAGCTTCTAGTGTAAACCCCACTAATTTCTTTCTTAACTCCTTTCAAAAATTTTATTCCAATGTCTCCATTAATATTCGCTCGTTATCATCTATTATATAATTTTTATTATTTATTGTCTATTTAATACATTGCATTTATGCATTTTTTAATTCGATACCTATTAATTAATTTAATAGGTTTATCTACCCCTCCTTTCTTTGTTGTACTTAATTTCAACGCATTTATTTATCTATTGCACATAATAAATTACATTAGCTATAAGCTTGACAAAATTTATGTCAAGTCTATTGTTAATTTTAGATTAAAACTTCATTCCTTTTATTCAAATATAATTAACAGTCATTTCTTTAATTCATTAACTCGAAATAATTAAATGGGACTAACCGCCCATTCTTCCCGCCTAACGTAATTTCTGTTAGAAGTGCATGTAATGGGGGGGAGGGGAAGGAGTATGTTAATACTTTCAATTATTAATATTATCTCATGATTAAAAATCAATTGTTTTTTTTATTTTTTGCAAGTTTCTTTTTTTTATTCTTTCCTTTGTCTTCGCTTTTTTTCTCGTCTAACTTTCTTTTTTTACCTTTGTTCTTTTTTTTATCATCATTTTGTTCTAATTCTAATTGTTCGGATGATTCTTTCGTCTTTTCACCATCGTCTTTAATGTTGGTTTTGTTTACATCAGATTCAGAATTTGATTGGAGAGCCTCTTCAGCAGTTTCTGTACTATCTATAGCTTTAGACTCTTTTTTAGAGCCTTTCTTGTTTTCAACAAAAGATCCGTCTTCTTGTGAATACTTTTTGATTTTTAGAGGGTTAAAACTGTACAATTTGCTAAATTTGGAAACTTTCTCCTGGTATTGTCCAAATACTACAGGAACTCCGAGATCTCTTGAAAATGTGTTAAGTACTACTCCGATTGAATAGTCATACACATTCCAATTAAGTGAATTATACTTACTTTTCTTAATTTCATCAGAATATACTGCATAAACAACTCTTTCAAATGATTGGAATGGACTGTGTTTCCACATAGAGTCTGGAATCATTTTCCAAGGTGCAATTCTAATTCCATTACGTTTTCCATGTCCTAAGGAAGCAATATCAGTAACTGCTGCATAAGATCTCTCAAATACTCCAAGAGACTTTCTGAACTTGCTTGCATCATAGTTAATTGGATCAATTGACGAAATATCATATTGCCTTTCTCTCCAGTAAAGTATTAAAGCAAGAGCAAGTTGTTCTATCTTCCTATTTTTGTATGTAACATTTTCTTTTGAGACTACATACTTATTTTCCATTACTCTCTCCAAGTAATCATATATAGCAGTAAGCTCCCCCCATGATGTGTCATCTGATGGGGTCCAAGGAGTTTCTTCATAATGAACTTTATTGCTGCCTTTTTTTGCATGTACTGGAGATCTTGATGAAATCGCTCTACGATGTGACACACTAGTCATATCAGAAAGACCTCCTTCAATGGTATTTTTTTTTTTCTCTTTCACCTTCTCCTTCTCCTTCTTCTTCTCCTTCTCCTCCTCTTCCTTTGGTTCTTTTTGCTTTTTTTTATCCTTCTTCGAACTTCCTACCGCATTTGATGCTTTGTTGATTGTATTGGAAATGGATTCTTCCACAACATTAATAGTTTTATCTCTATTTTCTGAAATGAATCTTGCTACTCCAATTGGATAAATATTCCAAGAATCAGCCTCAGTTATGTTTAAGCGTATAAATCCTCCGCCTATCGATGTCAGATAGTCCCTGATTTTCTCAACTTCTTTAATTGGATTGTTTTCTATTTTGAAAGCACCCCATGGAAGCATTGAAGTTTCAACATTAGAATTTGGAGCTTTAGATGCAAACTCTGAAACAAGTAATGAGTAAAAGTACATTAACCCAGCAACTGTAGTTCTTGTTTCTCCATCCCAATTATTTGCATCAATATATAATAGCCTTTCATCCGTTCCATTTTCGAGTACAGGACACCTTTTACTTGCTAAAATTTGTCCAAGAGTTCCTCTATCTGTTTGGGTAAGCATGTAATATACAGCTGTTCCTCCTAAAAGTCCTAATGTTGTGGAAACAGTAACCGAGGCAAAACCATTGGAAAAAGAAAACCATCCAAATAGAATTTGTAATATTAATAAGGCCTGCAACTTCATGGTATCACTAATTTAAAAGAAAATTAAAATATTACAACTATTTATATTTTTAGTATCCAATTTTTTTCGAGCAAAATTGCAAACAAGAGACGTTACCATGTCAGTATATGCCAGGCAAATTACATAAATATTCAACTAATTATTAGAAATTTAATTTTTAAATAACTTATCACTAATTATTCGATTTACAATAAAAATTCTACACATTGTATGTTAATTATTTCATTCTTTGCTTCTCCTTCTTCATAATACAAAAAAATTTTTCTTCAGTGCAATTACCGTTATCCAGGATTGCATACATGCAAGATATTTATTAAAGAAATATTAATTCCCGCCCAACACGTAGCAATAAAAAAATAAATTTATTGCAATATTACATACATTAGAGTTATTCAAAGCAATAAGATTATCATTAATGGATTAGTGGAGCAGGTTGCAAATTAAATTAAATTTAAAAATTAAACGAGGGTAGAGATTTAAAAAACAAAATTATCAGATGTTTGCTAGTAATAGGATGTTAGAAATTAACATAAACTAAACTATTATAAATAAGTGTTTTGAGTAATAACTATTTCTGCCTCGTATCTAACTGAATGCGGAACCGGTACATTATATTTCTGTAGATTTAAAGCTTCTCTTTCTAAGAGGAAGTGTTTTCTGCTTACTTTACTAACATATTGCCCATAGAGTATAGGAACTCCAAGTATGATTGAAAAGAAGTGAACAACTGCTGCAATTGCAAAATCAAATTCCGACCATTCAGACGAACTGTAAATATCGGAACGAACTTCTTGTTGATGAGATCCGATAATGAGGTATTCTAAAGTCTTTGAGGGATTTAATTTCCAGTGTTCTTCTAGAATACGTTTCCAAGGTGCCACATTGACACGATTCTTTCCGTGAGCCAAGCCAAAAATATCAAAAAAGCATAAAGTAAACCTTAAAACTTTATCTTTAAACTTGGCAAACGAGCATTTTTTAAAATTAACAGCATCGATGTGATTAATATCGTATTGTCTCTCTCTTAGATATAAAATTAAAGCTAAGGTGAAGTTAACCAGCTTTTCATTCAGTTTGTTCTTTTGACAAATCTCATTTAGAGAACTTTCCTCCAAAGTATTTGTATATTCGTGTATAACTTTCAACTCTTCAATTGCTGTTCTTTCATCTGGAATCCAAGGAACTGAAATATAACTAACCTTAGGATTTAATTTGTTCTTGCAAACTACTGAAAGTCCTCCAATACAATGCTTCCTCCTTATCTTGAAATCAGAAATGACAGATGAGGAAGATTTCAGTTCTTTTGTTTGAAAATATGAATCTAAAGTGGATCTCTGCCCAATCACAGCAGAATATGTTGAGTTATTTTCTTTTACTTCTTCAAAATTGGTTCTATTCCTCTTCATTTCTACAGATGATTCATTCTCTATAAGTGGCAACTTAATATTTCCAGAGGTATCTTGCTCTTTATTGTTAGTTTTGGATTTGTTTTTGGAATCTTTTTTCAATTTTGGATATTTTGCCTTAAATTTAAATTTCCCATTTCGCATAGAGGAGTATTTTTGTATAACAGCCAAAGGATACAATTGCCAAATATCCACATTATTTAGGGGTATTCTGATATATCCACCTTTAAGTGAAACTAAATAGTCGTAAATCCTGGTCATAGCTTGAAGAGGGTCTTCATCCAAATTAACTTCACCCCAAGGTAATGCAGGCATAATTCTACTAGAGTACATTGAATACTTATCATTTAAATTGGGGTTTACTGCTAAGCTAAAATAATATAGCATACACGATGATACCATAATTGTATCTCCATCCCATTTATCAGTCCGTATGCTAAAGGTGTAGTCGCCAGTTCTATCTTTTTGAATGGGCAAATAAATGCTCGCCAAAATCTTTCCAATTGGGCCCCTCCTGGTCTGAGATAGCATGTAATATAGAGAGACAGTCGAGGATGCCACGGAATAGGCTGTCAAACTAGTGCTGACTGATGGAGATGCAGATGCACTATAAAATCCCTCAGCTACATTAAGATTAAGGGTATAAACGCAAATTAAAAAAATAAACAGTGACTTCAAAAAATTCATTCTTTATTACTATTGAAGATTCCTCTACTAAACCCTTGTTTTTTTTCTCTATTTTAAAGTCACTCTAGCTATTGACCATTAGCGCCCTAAACTCCTCAATTATGATTTGGCGGGAAATGCTAAAAGTCATGCATTAATAATTCTTTAAAAAAAATGTTATACATCGAAATTGTTTAATTACGAGACTTTCATGAACTTTGATCCTTTTTACATTGAGTTTTTTGAATTAATCCAAGCAGTATCTACAAGACCTATAAGCATAAAAAAATTGTCCAACAATAATCAATTCTACTATTTTATTTTGTATAGAAAATCATACCTGTTTGTGGATTAGTTCCTAGAGGCCTCCTAAATAACAAAATGTGGGGCTCAGGCCTGAAATTGGTTTGTTTTTAATTGTTTAAATCTTGAAGCTAACTTACTTATGTACCAAGTAATGCTGCCATCCCCTAGATTGCTGTACTCCAAGCATTCTCCACTCTTGCTCAGAAAGTAGTCCAGTAGGTTTTGATTGGATTATTGCCTGAGCCTTTTTCGAAATCTGAAACAAATTAAGTAAAAAAAATCTTAATATTTGGAAGGACGAATCCAAATCAATCCACTTAATGAAATAAAATATTCGTAATTTCGTCCTAGTTTCGTACCTAACTTACAGCTTTTGGTAAAGTTACATGCCTACAATTGCCCTTAATTTTCTTCCTTCAATCAGACGCTTCCTTACTTACCTGTACTCATATACATCATCCTCGTATTTTGATGAATATAAGATGTCATCAGGATAGTTCACCATTTTTACTTGCCCAATAGTTCAGCATTAATAAATATCAGTTATTAATTTATCCGCAGGAATATTCTACACATACGAAAATGAACTGCCTGGCGCCAAAATGCATTTAATTCAGTTAAATTTCGTCTGAAAATATTACTCGTGCTAAAAAAAAGGAATAAAGGGAAAATGTCTAAATAAAACTATTTAAAACA
The DNA here is from genome assembly GCF_000006425.1 of Cryptosporidium hominis TU502. NCBI lineage: Eukaryota > Apicomplexa > Conoidasida > Eucoccidiorida > Cryptosporidiidae > Cryptosporidium > Cryptosporidium hominis. The sequence continues at coordinate 7,167 of NW_667433.1, forward strand.
TGATCTAATGAGGCAGGGGGGAAACACAATAAACTTAAAAGGCTATACCTAACAATTCTGACTAAAGATACAAACTTGGAGTAAAAACGATGCCCCTCCTGATAAGTGCAATACCTTCTTTAAGCTTTTTCTCAAGGTCATCATTTCCAATAGATTTTGTTGCGCTTGCAACTTGTCTGAGTAGCTCTTCCAGCCTCCTCAGACACCTGATTACGCTTCCTTCGTAAAAGCTTGTATTTTCAAGAATAGATGCAAAACTCTCTCCTTTACTCCACTTAAGAATTATGGGCATAATTTGGGGTCTAAATTTACTCATATATTGTGTTGAATCAATGTTTAAACCCGATTCTAATGAAATCTTTACAATCATTTTGGCAACGTCCAGAATATTATCATATCCCACTGCTAGAGTAGAATCTTCCAACTTTATATCAGGACATTTCTCGTCATATAATAAGGATGATAAAATAGCAACAATATATTCAATTTTTAATTCTTGGAAAAAGACATTGTTGAACAGTAATTCAGTGATTAAAAGTTCATCTGATGTTGAAATTTCACAAGCTATTCTCCCTTTCAATTGTACAATACTATTTTCATCAGTATAATCTAAATTCTTTAAGACCTTTCTCATTCCAAGCAATTCCTTCTGCATAATAGTATCGTATTCGTGTTCCCTCAAATCTTTTTGTATTTCATCTACTCTCTCTTTCAAGTGACGTTTATGAGAGCTAATATATAACAATAACAAAGCTAAAAATGGACATTTGTTTATTAAAATAGACTCTTGTTGTATCTTCTTTTGTAGTTCTTTGAATTTATCTAGTTTATCGCAAATTTGAGAATCTGATGATGCATTTCCAATGTTGATAATTTCATCACCATAGTAGTCTATTAGTGGAATCTTATCCTTGCCAAGATGTTCGAGTACCTTATTTAATGAAATCTCTAATGACATCAAGCCTGGAGTATTTTTATTGGTAATATTACTTCTATTCTGAGGAATATTTAATCGAACAGTACTAATTTCTTGTATTGACGAAACAGTGCAATTAAAAACACAATAATCAGTGTTCTCATTAATAGAGTCTTCAACATTCTTCTCTAACTCTTTAACAATCTTATCGTATACTAGTTTTGGGAAACGCTTCTTGTTTAACAGAACCCTAACATAGAATTTTTCAGAATCTTCCATACCTGTCGAGTTAGAGTTTGAATTTTGTGTCTCACCTTCCTGCTGATTGTTGCCATATTCACTTTGATTCTCAAGATTTTTGTTCTTATTTGGCTCAATTAAAAATCCAGTATCAACCTTTTTGTTCCTGGGGTTTGGATTGCTAAGCAAAACTCCCCAACCTAAATCTAAGTACTGGTTTTGGCTAAACCCATTTAAAACATTCATATAAAATATATATTTTGGATCTTTTAAACCTGGTTCTAAAGTCCCATTTTCATTTTGAGACTCTAAATTCTGTAAATTCAGTGAATTTGCTTCTTCTTGTTCTAAATATGGTAATCTAATATATACTAGTCTTCCTGGATTAAGGAATCTGTGGATTATCCTAGAATTGATAATGAACTTTTTTATATATTTATTAAGCTCAATCATTTCTGTAAAATGATTGAAAAGAGTGTCTCCAATTCGAATCAATGCCTTTTCTGACTCTATATGATACCCAGTAGCTTTCTCATTCATAATAATGTCGATATCCGCTTGGTTTACTTGAGTCTCAAAACTACAACTCTCTTTACAAAGATCGATAAAATTACTAATTTTACTATGTATTGAGGCTTTATCCCTCAAAAATTCTTTTTCAGAGGGTAACTCAACTTCTAATAAGTTTGAAGGGCATGGATTCTTTGAATAAAAGTCCTTTGAATCAAATAGGTTTTCATTTTTACAAATAACTTTATATCCTGAAAAATGTAAAAAATATGCATAAGCAGTTAAAAGTTCAGAAAAATTTGAGAATTCTGGCAATATCAAGCTTTCCTTGAAAGAACCATAGATATCATCCACTCCTTCAACTTTTCTACTCATAACTACAAATTGATTTCCTTGGGAGTTGCTTTTATTCAAGCTAGTTCTACTTTTTTTAGTAGGACTTTCTGAATGATTTTGTTCTTGATTCGAGTCAATGACTTTAATAATTGGCTCTGAAACTTTGTAATTATCCAAAATGCTCTGAATCCTATTAATTTCTTCGTGTAAAGATACAGTCTTTTTCCTCTTTAAGAATTGTGAAAATGATCGGTTAATCATATATTCAGGATCAGCCCCTTCTAATCTTAAAAGGTTTAAAAGCATATTATATCCAATATAAAATTGGCTATCAATTCTTAAAGGTTGTCCAGTAAGCATTGACTTGATAGCCCATGGATCAGCAAGTTCATCAATCATAGTAATTGTGATACCTCTATCATCAAGGCCTCTTCTTCCTGCTCTACCACTCATTTGAATGAACTCTCCAGAGTTAACAATTCTGTACTCCTTTCCATCAAATTTTCTAAGTGAAGTAAAGATAACCGTTTTTGCAGGCATGTTAATTCCCATAGAAAAAGTCTCTGTAGAGAATAGTACTTTAATAAATGACTCTCCAAAAAGAAGCTCAACTATTTCCTTTACAACAGGAAGTAAACCTCCATGATGAATTCCGATACCCCTTCTCAATAATGGAAGCATTCCAACAACCTGAGGAATATTTCTATCTTCCTCCGCGAGAGTTGCCAAAGCACTATTAAAAATGAAGTCAATACTTTCCTTTTCTTCTTCAGTGGATAAATCAATGTTTTTCAGCGATAATGCATTTAACTCGCAATCTTTCTTTGAGAAGGAGAAAACAATGATCGGAAGATAACTCCTTTCCTGGCACATATTCACAATGCTTTCAAGGTCAACTCTTAGCTGAGCTTTACCTGCATGTTTTTTCTGTTCTTTCTGAGAGCTATTACTCTCAGCGGCAATTTTCAGAGCTGACAACGCCTTCATATAGTTATCTTGTTTGAAAACCTTATTTTCATCCATAACTAAATAAACTCCATTACCTCCTGCCGGGAATATAAAATGTTGTAGAGGAACAGGTCTGTAATCTGTGTATACAACGTGACAAGGTTGATGTTTTGTCCTACAAATCCACTCCGCAAACTCTAAATGATTTGGAATGGTAGCGGACAAAAACACTAGTCTTACAGTATCTGGCAAAAGAATAATAGACTCTTCCCAAACAACGCCTCTTTCTTTATCTCTCATATAATGGATTTCATCAAAAATTACCCAGGCTATTTCTCTTACTAATTCGCTTCCTCTATAAAGCATAGATCTAAGAATTTCAGTAGTCATTACCATAATTGACCCAAGTGGATTTACTGTGACATCTCCAGTAAGAAGTCCCACATTATTATCACCAAACGTAGTTCTTAAATCTCTGTACTTTTGATTACTCAAGGCCTTAATAGGAGATGTATATACAACCCTCTGATTACTCTTTAGAGCCATTGCAATAGCATACTCTGCTACACAAGTTTTCCCTGCTGAAGTATGTGCTGAAATTAATACACTTTCTCCTATTTCCAAACAACCTATAGATACAGCCTGAAAAGTATCTAGTTTAAATGAGTATTCCTTTGCAGGAATTTTTTTTCCATTCTCATCATACTGAACTCTAAGCTTAGAATCTGTTGGAGCAACATAACCGCATGGCCTAATACATTCATGTACGCAATTCGTCCCTGACTCATATACAATATGTTCAACTTTCATGCTCTCATCGAATCTCGTGTGATTAGCAACGATATTCTCATTTTCATCAACCAATTCCTCTAAATTATCATCATTTTTGCTGTCGACTCTGGCTTTCTTTTGAGTCTGAGGCGAATAATCAAATGATCTTTCTTCCCTTTCCATTTTCGCTCCTCCTTAATCGGTAATTATTATTAACCTCAATAAATAGAGACTCAATAATTAGCCTAGCCTAGGGTAAATAGTAGTCTAGACAATAGTGGCTGATATCCAAACGAATAATAATTATTGGATAAATTTTTGTCAATTTTTTTTAATTTTTGATTTAAAAATGAAATTGTCAAAAATTACAAGTAATGCGCCGCCAAAATTGCTACCCCGCCAAATACTTGTGTTCTACCGGTACATTATAGTGATTGTCAAGTATTGCATGCAAAAATGCATGAGAAAATGATAATTGATAATTTAACTAAAATTATAAATGAGAGATAATTGCTTCCTTTTTATTTTATAATTGATCTAAGAAGGGATTTTTTTAAAAAATTTTTATCGTGTAAATTTAACATGAAAGAGTCAGTAATGTTAAATGAATTAACTGATTTTTAAAGAAAAATTCAATTAAACTAATCGAATTAAATCATTTCAATATTATGGGAAAGTTGTAATTTAACAACTTTTCAAATATGGATTTTATCAAATATATTATTGGCATATAAATTAATACAACTATCCAAACCCACTAAAAATGGTCCAAATAGCAATCATTTACCAGAAACAAATAAATATTTAAATCTAATAATATATAAAATAACTTCAAATCCATTAAAAAAATGATAATATTTTGGCGGGAATATATTTGTGTGAATTAAAGTCTTGTCCATTATGTCTTGCAGGGTCATTTTTGCCCACTAAATTGAATGCATGGTACTAAATAGCCATTGGGATTGATGAATGTATAAAGAAAAGAATATTCTGGTTAACTTTTGATAAGATAATAAATTTGTTTAAGATAGATGATTTCCAAAATCAAATTCTGTTTTATTTTTATTTGTATATTTTTAGTATTTTGCAAACTTCCATATATTTCAAGATGTGAACAATTGGAATCTGAAGAAATTCCTACTGGGGAGGATGAATTTGGAGAGGTTGATACTGGAATCGTATCACAAAAGGAGTTTAGAAAGATAATGTCATCTAAGCCAAATGATGAACAGGCAAAAGAACAATCGAGCTCAAAATCTGGGGAAAGTAAACCCGAAGAGTCGAATCCTGATAAAACAAAACCCAAAGAGCCTAAACCTGATGAAAACAAACCCGAAGAGTCTAAGTCTGGTGAAGCAAAACCCAGAGAATCTAACTCTGATGAAGCAAAACCAGAAGAATCTAAGTCTGATGAATCAAAACCCGAAGAGACTAAACCTGATGAAACCAAACCAGAGGAGGCCAAATCTGAGGAAGCCAAGCCTGAAGAGAGTAAACCTGATGAAAACAAGCCCAAAGAGTCTAAGCCTGATGAAACAAAACCTGAAGAAACGAAACCTGAAGAAACTAAACATGATGAAGAAAATTCTGGCAAAGGTAATTCTACTGAGCCAAAATCGCTTGAATCTGTTGAAAGTTCAAAGGATGATTTGAAAAAGGAAGATAAATCTGAAGATAATAGTGCAAAAGAATCAACGGAAGAGAATTCAGCCAAGAGCTCAGATTCTGAAGCTGATGCCAATAAAGATTTTTCTAGCTCAGAAGTTGCTCAGGAAGAAGACTTGGCATCTGAATCTACTGATAATCTGAACGATCAGACAGGAAATAGCGATGGAGCAGAAAATACTAGTGAAGAAAAATCTAGTGAAGAGAATGATGAAAAGTCAATGAAAACAGATACTAACGATCAATCTAATAGTGATGTAAAAAATGATGAAGTTAAAAACGAGGATTCAAAAAATGATGCATCATTATCTGATGCTTCAAAAGATACTTCTAAAGAAAGCAGCAATAATTCAGAAATCAAAGCAAATGGCGATGATAAGTTAGAAGATAATGTCGAGAAGACAATACAAGAAATGAAGGATAAATTGGGTGTTAAACCAGAAGATGAGACTATTAAAAGAGTTGATGACCAGTTTATTGTTATTGTTAAGAAATTAAAACAGAAGAGTAATGAAGTTCCAACAGATACTAAAGATGTAGAAGTGAAATCCCACGATACAACTGACAAAAATCCTTCTGAAAAAAATAACGAGGAAAAATCACTATCAAGTGAAAATCAAACAGAACCAACCAAGGAAGAAAATAAAGATGAAAAAAAAGAATCTGAAACTGAAACTGAAAACCACGAACAAAAATCTAATGAAGAATTAATAGAAAAGTTAAAATCATTATCTAATAATGATAAAAATGAAGCAGCTGACGAAAAAATTAAAAAGATCAATAACTTATTAGAGGTTAGTGAAAGTGATGAGAAGATGGAGAAGCTAATTCAAGAAAAGAAGGATTATGATGCTAAGAAGGAAGAAAAAGAAAAACTTCCACTCCAGAAGAAGAAAAAATGGTATGAGAAAAGAGATCCAATTACAGGAGAATTACTTTTCGATGCAGAAGCACTATCTAGAAATATTACATCAACTATTACAGCAAAAAGAAGAAAAGGAGTATTCAGTAAGTGTGTCGAGTTTCATGGCCAAAAAGAAAACTGTGAATCTTCAAAAAATTGTTTCTATGATTCAGTCTATGAAATGTGCTTATTTGACTGTACTTTACTAAATAAAAAAGATGCTTGCGAAGAATATTTAGAATGTAGATTTGATTTTGTTGTTCCAAGAAAAGCGTGCGTAAACGATTGTTTCCAAAGTAGGAACTTTGCAAAACAAGAATTAAATGGGATAATGAGAGGCTGTATGTGGTGCACGCAAGAAGTTATGTGTAATACACTTTCCAGTTTGCAAAGGAAAAAGTTCCCAGATGCATCCCAAAGAGAATTCGACTGTAACTGGCAAATACAAAATGGTTTAGAAAATAATGATGAAAATGTTGAAAATTCACTTTGTGTCGATAGAAATTTGGGAAGATCAATGACTGATAAGGATTTGATTGCAGCAACATATATTTCAACCCAAACTAAATTAGTACATGAAGCAGCAGAAAGAATCAAGGTACAAATGGTTAATAGTGGTGAAACTGAAGAGAGTGCAAATTTGCATGTTCAAAACATTAACTTACTTAAAATGAATATTTGTTATCCTCCAAATATTCCTTACTCCCAAGTAAAGCCTGAAAAAAAATACTATTTGAATGATGAAGTTATTGAAGTAGATTGTGATGATGGATACAAAATTACTGGAGCAAACAATCAACTACGTTGCGAAAATGGAATATTTTCACCAAAAGTATATTGTATTGCTATGAGAGAAATTGAGAGGCAAAAAAGTTCTATAAGCAAACATTTTAATAAGATCCTTAATTTGTTAATCAACTCAATTACAGGAGGTGGTGAATGGATTAATGTTGGTATTGAAAAGATGAATGAATCTAAAGATCAAGAAAGAGGCGAATTTCCAGATGCTTTAATGGATGAAAGTGAAGAAAAAACTAATGATGAGAATAAAAACACAAAATCTGAAGAAGAAATAGATAAAGCATCTTCCAATGATACTACTACCACTACTAGTACTACTACTTCCACCTCCACTGCTTCTATCAGTGATAAGGATACCGAAAGTACTACAAAAGAGGAATTAGGTAAAGAATCAGATAATAAAGAAGAAGAGAAAGGAATAAAAGTTAAAGATACAGATGAAGAAAAGAAAAATAACGAAACTGACAATGAGAAGGATAGTTTAAAATTATTAGAAGTTTCATCTGAATCTGGTGCAACAGGAAAGAATATTTTATTGGATAGGGTTACAGGAGCTCCAATTTTAGTAAAAAACGACTAAAACTATAATAATTATTGTATTTACTAGCATATTAAAATTGAAATTTCTGATTAGAGGGTAATTTTCAGCTCTAACTAAAAGAGAATAGGTACTTTTTGAACTGGAGTTATTAAATAAATATTGGGATTACTAGAACAATAATATATAATACATGAATAAAGAAACAAAATATAATTAAAACTAAGAATAAATATAGATAGGACAATTCAATTTAAAGCTTCTATTGCAAATTTTTTCTTACCAGCACGGAGTCTACTACCAATATTATCACCTTCTAGAACTAAAGCAAGCCTTCCTAGAGAATTTGGATCAGAAGATTCAACTCTTTCCCAGGCTTCAGAGAAGGCTGCAGCAAGAATAGCGACCAATGTTACTGGTAGTGGATTATGTGGAACTTCTTGCTTTCCAGGTACATTTCTAATTACAAGAAGTAATTCTCCGCGTATTACTTCAAGTAAAGCCCTCCTTGCTGCTCTTCTAAGATCGACCAGAGAGAGACTTTCAGGTCTTCTTGTAGAGAATTCATCAGGAAGATCATCCAGGAATCCAATCCACATATCTTCTTCTCTTCTCCAAGTATCAGCAAGTAACACTTCAGTATTTGATTGTGAAAATTCCAAAAGAACCTGAAGCGATGAAATAGGAGTTCCTGACTGGACAGAGAACAACCATGGAGCTGTAACACTTTCTTCTCCTGAAAGTAAAAGGCTGAGCTCATTTTTTAATTCTGGAATATTTTTTTCAAATTCATCCTCTTCTGGAAGTTTATATCCTAAATCTGTTACAATCTTAATTAAACTTTCTAAAGTCCGTTCAATCCTTGAAACTCTGTATTCAAGCCTTAATCTTTCCTTATCTGAAGATTGCAAATGGTCATTTAATTCTTTAACTATTGAAAGCAGAGGATCAAATTTTGTGACAATAAAACCTTGAATCTCAGGAGAAAAGGACATGGGAGGGAGTCCCGATCCACTTAGTTTTGTCGATGATGAATTACCATCCATACTTTTAAATTTGTTGAGATAAGTCAAAGTATTATGATTATTGTTCTAATATTTTTTTTTATTTTAGATCCACTTAATATAAACTAACTGGAATTATTTTATGTTGGGACAAGTTGATAACCTTTTAGATTATAAATAGTATATGCAGCCGGGAATGGCTCACCCTAAATAATTAATCTTTTATTTGTTAAATTAGCTTTTCTTGTATTTATACTATATTAGTCTTTAATTTTTTTCCTACTATTTAAATTCTAATGGTCCAAGATCATCAAAAATGCATGAGGGCGCGTATTATAGGCGCCGCAGCCGTTTATGAGTAGATGGCGCCAACGGTACTAGCTGAAAGAGTAAGTATATATTTTAAAATGAAAGGAAAAGGGTGCGTAAGAATGAATGATTGGAGATGATCGATCCATTGGGAATCGGGAAAATAATCAATGATAAGTTTGCTCAAATTGGGGAAAATGTGTTAGGAACAGTTATTGATCAAATTGTGGACAATTCAAGTGCTCACTTAAGCAGTTTGAATGATTTCCAGTCGGTAAGTTTGTGTGCGATTCATCGAAATAGCAAAATTTATTATTTTATACTTAGTCCTCAATTATGAAGCTTGTACGTAAAGTTGCAGGGTCAAAGTTTTTAAACAAGCAGCCAATAGTTGAAGTTGAGCCAAATATTTATGCAGTAAGGGACGAACAATCGGGTATATATAAATCTGTTCGTGACTCTAGGAGTTTGGGAGTTCTAACAGTCTCTATTGGGAGAGCAATTATCTCACCTATGGGATTTGATCGTAATATTCGGAACTTTATTACTAAAGAAAATGCAGAATGGGTTTTTGAATTGGCTTTGCAAGGCCAAATGCTTGTAAGCCAACCTGTAAGCACTAAAGATTTTATATTGGAGATTCCAGTTAATAGTCCTATGCTTTTATCCCCAACTAAGAGCTACGGGAATACTTCTTTAGCTTTTCTGGATGAAAAGCATGAATCAAGGCCAAGTTTTGGAGTTGAAAGTAGGAACTCAAGCGCAGAGAGAGAAAAGGAAAAGGTTTCTGGAGTAGGTGCCAGAGAGGTTTTCTTTAATTTCAAAGAATCTTTCCAAGTCACTGATATCTCTTCTGATATGAATTTAGATCTGATTTGTAGAGTTCCAATACAATGTAAACTTACTATAAATCAAACATTTAACGAAGAAATTGTGGATGAAGATTGCTACTACTCTAAAAATTCTGGATCTATTTTTGTGAATGAATGTGATGAGGATTCTTTTCTTGCATCAGAAAACATTACTGCTACTAGCTCAGCCAATGCGGATTCTAATTCAAATTTGGGTTCCAACCCTCCAACAAATTTAAACCATTCTGTTAGTTTCCGAATTAACCAAGAACAGAACAATTCATCTGGGACATCTTTTAAGCAGTATAAGATTATTAGAATTGAAAGAAATAAACCAAACTGCAAAGAAATATTTGATAAGCCGGATGGCGACAATCGACCAGCTTCTCAGGAAATCCCCTCTCAAGATCAAGAATGGGAAGTCTTATATGAATGTATCCATTTCGGTAAGGTTACTATTCCAATTTCCTCCGTTTTTCAAAACAAAATTTCTGAACTACCCGTCTTGGACTATTCATTCTACAAAAATTCAACGTTTTATAAGGCAAATGAGAATCTAGTTTCTGTGTTTTGGAAATCAAGAAACACCAATTGTACTCAAGGCCATGAGAGTAATCTTTCGAAAAGCAATACTGTGGAAGAATGGACCGTGATTCATGGCAAAAAGGCGGACTCCTGTGATTCAATTGTTGTTAATAGGCCAAATGATTCAAACTTAGAAGATAGCCGAGGATTTCTAAAAGGTATAGATAATGAAAGAGAGCCAAAATTAAGGTCCAGATTCAAAAGTGAGAGTAGAATGAATGACGGGTTAATCTCTTCTGGGAATGAAAAAGATGAAAGCAATTTTTGTGAAGAATATCAAAATAGAGTTTATAGTGATGAAAGCTCTCAATTTGAGGTCGGATCGAATTTCAAGCATTTAAATTGGTACCATTTATACCCAAGAACTAGTGAAATGGTTAAATATGTCAGGCCAGTGCCAGGAATCACAGAATACGGACTTTCAAATCCAATAAAAACTTTAGGATTTATTCAGATCGGACTAAATTTTGAGACGGAGTGCTGTTCTAAGATTAGCCTTTTAACTAGCTCGTATTTGAGTATGGTGACTGAGAAGCCTATTACAAGGTGGATCCTTCCTTCAGGGTTTGAGCCACAGTATTTTCAGATGTATGCTGAAAGTTTAAAAATGCTACTAGAGCATTATCCGAGATGGATACCCAAATTCTTCTTCTTACTAAACTTCAGAATTCCTAGATCTAGGTTTGATATGGTAATGATTTCCTTATTTTGGGCAATAATTACGTTTGGAGCTTTCAAGGCTAACAGTTTTTTCTTTTTTTCATGGATTTTTATGGTTATCCTCCCATTATTAATCTCTTTAACATATAGATTTGGGTCGCAGATTGCTTCTAGAATCCATCAAGACTTCCTTACCAGAATTAATATTGAAGAACAAAAGAGAAAGAGTATAACAAGTGCTCTCTCGCAAAAAGATAATGCTAATATTAAACAGAAAAGTAATATTAGTCAAAATAATAAGACGATGAATCTGATAAACTCTACATCTGGAAATATCTGGAAGATGTTCCAGCCTATACTAAATATTAAATATCACTCATCATTAATGATAGGCGATGGAGATTTTATTGGGGAGAATATAGATGTAAAATCATTAAATAATGGCACAGGAAAAGAAAAGAAGGATTCTTCCTTTACCAAAATTGTGGATGAAATCTGTGAAAAGGACTTTTCTAAACTCATTCCTAAAGAAGTCTACTTTGGTGATAAAGTAACAAGTAGAGAATACTGTACACAATACGATCTATCTAATGGGGACGGATATATATGTTTGGCTAGAACATTAAATAACTCATTGTTGGGGAATAAGGAGAAAGGTAGAGAGGAAGAACTAAGAAGATTGAATTTATCGAACAATGATGCATCAAATTTCTCTCCACAGCTTGAAAAGCAAAAGTGGGAAAGAGCCCAAGAACATAAAGAAGATTTGAAAACAGAAAAATCAATGGAAGACAAAAATAATGATGAGACAAGGTTTCGACAAAACCTACAAGGAAGTGGAGGAATTGTAGAGACCCCATTTGGAGAGCTAAGATTGGGTCTCAAAATTCCTTATGATAATAAGGTTGTATCTATTTTCTTTGATGATCAAGATTTGGAGCCTATTCAAACTCAGCTTTCTAACCTATTGGCAATAGTAGAACTTGTTCAACAATCATTTGCAAGCTTTTCCACGCTTCTGATGAAGCTTAAGAACTCCCTTAATTTCGAGGATCCTCTACTTCCTTTTTTAACTTTGTCAATTCTTGTTATTCTTACCACTATACTGAATCTGGGTCTCTATTTATTTAATCTTATCATTGGGAACCAGAAAACGGCATTCCTATTAAGAGGATTTCTTCTTATTAAGTTTATTCGTTGGGTTATAACGAAGGATCCATTCAATAATGTTCAACTGGAGATATTCAATAAGAAACAAAGAATCGATCCAGACATTTTTGGTCAAAATCGTGTTATTAAGCCTCTTTTTAACAGATACTTCAAGCTAATAAGTTCTGAAGACCAAAACATGCTAATTCTTTTAAGCAGTTTGAAAATATACGACTACTACCCAGATAGATTTGTATATAGACAAGGAAATCTATGCAAGCCTGATGATTCAACAGAAAGAAACAAAGAGAAAAGACGAGGAATTACTGAACCCATCCGAATTTTATCCATTAATATCGAAGAGTATTTATTTTTCTACGTAGTAAAGTTTACATGTATTTTTGTGCTCTTACTGGGTTCCTTCATTAATACTCTACAGTATATTTTTACTAGTAAATTTTCGGCCATTTTTGCGAGAATATTACTTCTTTGGTGGTATTCTATTCCAGATATTAGAGAAATTCAGCATCGTTGCATCGCATCTACCCAGCTGATAGGAAATCTTGATGATTTACTCAACGATAATGAAGAAAATCCAATACACTTTAAAGTCATAAACGGAAATAGTTACGGTATTGGAGAGAACAAAAAGGCCGAAGAAAGCAGACCTGAGGCTTCTGGAACCAAAGCAGATCTCTTTTTGAAACAATTCTATTTTGGAAAGAATTCTAATTATATCAAGAAGAGCACTATCACGACAAGTTCGATAAGCCAAGGAGAAAAACTGGATCAAGAATCTAGTGCACTAAGTAGATCATTGGGAAGCTTACCTAGTAAAAGCAAATATTCTGAAACAGGTACACCATCAGCAACCTCGAGCAAAAAAAGCCTAATTGAATATATACTCCCAATTAACAAAGAGCAAAATTCAAATGTGAGGCAGGAATCCGATTCAAAGGGTGAGAAGAACAACACGCAATCTAGCTATGAGGTACTTGAGAGCTTGTTAGAAGGAATCTACCCAATTAATAAGTCTAAAAAACAAGATTAAAAGGATTAGATATTAATAAAGATGTTTAAGATTTCTTAAAATATAAATTACGCATAACTGCTAAGTTCCAATAGATTAATTATTTGGAATTAAACTATAAATATTTAATTTTAACAATCGTTTGAATTGTAAAATTTCCCTTCAGTGAATATTTCTATAATAGAAGTAATAATGAACTCGATCAATTCATAATCAGTGCAAATGAAGGAAATATTGTTATGAATTTAACTAAAGAAACGGATTTTCTGTTAAATAAAATTTGTCTATTCTTCTAATCATTACAAATTTTTTGATTATATGCCAAATTAGAAGAAAAAATTGATTTTGAAATCCACCTCCAGTAAATAAAATAACAAAATACAATTATTAGAGCTATAAAAAGACCTGAAAAATACCATTTCTGTTTTTCTTCTTCATATGCCAAAAGGAAAAGCAAAGATATATAGATTACACAAGTTATTATGTAAGCCACTGCCACCCAAAATTTACTATATACTGGAATGGTTCCTTTAAGTTTGAGTTGTGAACTCATAACGTTATAATTCTTCAAATTTTACGCAAATAAAAGTTATTTGGGGCCCTTAATAGTGGAATAATCTGCTTGTAACTATTTTCGTGTAATAAACTTCGGAAATGTAATAAATGGAGTAACCAACTTTAGTTTAGAAACCATTCAGTTCTGATGATGGAGTAATCTTTTGGACGTTACAGGCTCCTTAACTATAAATTTGTATTAAAAAAAATGAATATTGAAGTATGATAGATGATTATCTCTAGCCTTGAATTGTTAATATTTTTTAAAATTAATTACCTGTTGAAGTTCAATATTTTATTTAAAGTTACTATTCTTTCTGAAAATTTTCTATCCAATAAACTATTTCGCTTACACTCGTTTCAAATAAGCCAGCGATTTAGATTAAAAAACGTATATTCATTAGATATAATTACTTAAGTTTTACAGTAAGTACTTTTATTCTTGTAAGCTTTAATCTCAAAAATAGTTCTCTTCAAATTTCTATATTAAAGAATAAATCCGCATTTAAATATAAAATAAAAATATATTTATATTTGTTAAAGAAATGTGTGTTCATATATGCAATATTCTTTTGAAAAAATTGTGCATTTACAACTGGATAAGCTATTTCGATTTAGAAAAGGAAATGCAATTCAATTATTCCAAACGAAAATATGGACCTAAAATGGCAAATTATCAGATATAAACTTTACACAGTTATAACATATACCACCACAATATACTAGTTGCTTTCACTAACAAATTACCAACAACACCTTTTCTTTAAAAATATTTTATACTTAATTGGCGGGATGAACTGGCGGTACTTTTAATGAATATTTGGATAAAAAGAGTTGAGTATTTAGGTTAAAATAAGGCAGTAAGAACAAGGCTTATCTGATTTTTTAAAAAAAATATTGATATACTAATAAGATTAGACTACGCTTTGGCTGAATTAAAGATTAGCCAAAACTCATCAGTTGTGTAATCGTATTAATTTAAAATAAAGCTGGACCATGAAAAGGCATTGTTAAGGTCTGTATGAAATTCTTGCTATAAAGATACTATATTTTTAGGAAAGAACACGAATAGAACATTTGGAGTACGAAAAGAGTGAAAATGTCTCCTATTACATTGAAGCAATATGTTTTGCTTAGTTTCGGGCTACTTTTGGGGCTTTTTGTACATTTATTAAGTGTATACGATTTTTACTTTTACCACATAATCATGCACATAACTATAACCAAAGCGTCCACCATGATAATTACAAATGCAGGTTTATTGACTTTATACTTTTTGGGTAAGGTTATTTTGAATATGTTTGTGGGAAGATTAAGAGATATTGAACTGGAAGAAATCATTGATCAAGGGCGAATGTTTTTATTAGATACAATCTTTTTTTTGTTATTTAGTAGCCCAACAATAGATAATATAGAAGTTGGAGCAATGGTTCTTTCAAGATACATTACTCTTATTTTGGTTTTAAAGCTTTTACATTTAATTTCCCATATTCGAATTAACCACATGTTTGAATTAGACAGACCAAAAACTACTGCAATTGTTAGAATGGCAGCTTTACTTAATATTCTCCTGATTATTGACATAAGTTTAGTTTTCAAGTATTATGGCCTATTGTCAAAAGATTCTACTCTGAGGTTGTGGGTATTTTTCGAGAGTGTTTCTTTGCTTGTTTCATGTAGCACTTCTATTGGTAAATACCTCGTTCATGTTGTAGATTTGAAGCTCCAAGCCATTCAATTATTAATGAGACAAGAGGAGGATGGAACCCCTGAACAAGGAAATACTCATTCTTCGGGAATGCAAGCTCATAACTTTGTATGGTCAAATAAGAATGCTATATTATTTTATTTGGAGGTATTTGGCGATATATGCTCTTTAATTACTTATCTTCTCTTCATTATTCTCTTCCTTGTGTTAAATCCTTCCAGAATTCCATTATATATTATGGGAGATATCTTCCACGTCTTAAAAGCTTTGTACAGCAAGCTATCATCATTCAGGAGATATAGAAAGCTCACAAAAAATATTGAAACCAGACTTCAGGAAGCTTCACTTGAAGAGATTGAGAGAATTGATACTTGTATTGTTTGTAGGGACACTTTGTATATTGGCTCAAAAAAGATTCCTTGTGGTCATGTATTCCATCTGGATTGTCTCAAATCTTGGTTTATTCAACAGCAAACTTGTCCAATATGTAGGGCTCCCATAACTATCCGAGATGAAGAGCCTGAACATTCAGCTACTACTGCAGAAGAAGATAACAACTCTCCGCAAATACCAGAGGACCAGGATGAGACTAATGATATTAAAGATTTCACTTCAGACCAAGCGAAACCTAACATCAATTCAGAGCCTACTAGTGCGCAATCATCTTCAGCATTTAATTCAAATGAATCCGGGAGCTCAACTGATGCTAGCTCTGACAGTTTTAAGAAAATCTTGAAGAACTGGATAGTAAGTGAGCATAAAGCTAAACCTATTGAAGAACCAACATCAACAAGAACGGCGAAGGACTTGAAAGAAACCAAATTTCAGATATCAAAACACCCTTTGTTTAAAAGCAAGCGTGATGACTTATATACAAAGGTTTCAAAAGCTGCAAATAGAGGGGATCATATAAATAGCCTTCCTCCTCAGTTACTTTCACTACAACCTCAAATTTTACTAGAATTAAATAAAAATTTGGAACAGAGAACATTTGGAAGTGAATATGGAAGTCAAGAGTTTTCTGAAATGATGAGCAAAATGTATAAGAAAAATGCAGATATTTGGTTGAATATGGTTAGCGAGCTCATCAAAGCTAAAGAACAAAATTGTATCCAACATTCGGTACCAATTGAACGAAAAAGCGGTATTCACATACAAGGAGAAAGTTTATCTAATATGTATGAAAGTAGTTCTAGGGCAGACCCCTTGAGAAATCTAATGGATGCTGTCAATAATCAGCTTAACGAAACACAAAATATTAATAAGGCCGCTTGATTAATTGTAGATGAAAGTTGTGATTAGAATATTGAGATAGAGAGATATAGGTAGATTATATTATAATATCTGAATAAATACAGTGTATTCATATCTATATAGTTATAACGTAACCGGGGGGAAGTATATCCATTGCAAGATGGATATTACTTCCGATTACTATTGAGACCAATAGGGCAAACCAATTAGGGTTTAGCTCAAGAGCCATTGCGAACTTTTCTTTATGTAGAGCAAGGATAAGTGCTTGCATTGCCATCTCTTTCCCTTTTGAAGAGTTATTAAGCTCAATAAGTCTTCTTGTAAGTACTGGTAGTGGCTGATATTTTGCGATTGAAATTATTCCAATAAATGTGGAAGAGTACGGTAAGGTTAGCACCTTAAGAGTATCTTGAATAAAAAGAGGAAACTTAGCTAAACTTGGATATAGATTAAATCCAATTACAGACAGATCATTAAAGCATTCTAAATCTGTTGGAGGTGAATCTGGAGAAAAAATGCTCACGTACTTTTCTGAATAGTAAAAACTATTTATTTCATTACATATAAAATCCTTGAGAATTTTGTCGGCAGAGCATAGTGGAAGGAGTGAAACCACCTCAACCTGAGCCTCCGAGAGGTAGACTTTGGATAATTGGTTTTGATCTTGATGATCACCTCCATAATTTAGAAGAAAGTATTTAACTTCTACGTTAGGGGTTAAACTACTTTCACTTATATCTTGAAATCTTGGAAATCCGCCATTATCTAGCCTTTTGAGGCAACTAGAAGAATCCATGAGCCAGATTACAAGTAACTGTCTTTCCTTCCCAATGTTTTGGTGCTCTTCTGTCCAATTTATATTATTTGGTCCTGGAGCACCAAAACTGTTATCAATTCCACTCTGTAATTCAGATCTTTCAATAATAGCACCTTCTTTGAGGAAATCACTAAAACAATCTGGAATTGGCCTTATTTCTTGTTGATTAATATTATTTTGCACCTCTGACTTAATTGTAAAAGAGTCCTGTTCAGTCTTAAGCTCTATATTGGTACTTGTTATTTGCTCCATCAACATATCTATAATCGTGAGCGACGGTACTAATGAGCAGCTGCCAATTGGATACCAGCTCACCTCCTTAAATCTATGGTTAGCAAAAACTAACTCCCTCTTCATTTCATCCAAGACAAAATAAACAGAAATCAAACACTCAGAGTATTCCCTATTAAACTCATCATCTAGAAACAACCGTTTCAATGAATCTTTAAAATTCTCCAGACGCAGAATGGAGTGCTCACTATTAAAATCAATATCAAAAACTATTAAAATCGACATCTTACATAAAACAAACGCTATTAACAAGCAAGCTTTACAAAATAAAAACTAGTTGGCGCCATTGATACCGACGCATTTCCCACATGTAGGTGGTTAGTTAATCAAAATAAATAGTCTCCAGCTCACTGATTATTCCCGAAACCCTATCAAATATCAGCTTTAGCTTATTACTTTTACTTATTTCTTCGTGAAAGATGTTTTCCCTAGCCTCAATGGGAATATCTAACTTCCCAACTTTGTTGAAAATCTCTACGCCCACATTAATACAATCTGAGATCAAATTGCCTAAAATTGCCATCTGTGATACAGAACCTTCTCTAAATGTATAGACAAGGGTCCCAAACATTAAGGAGGATCTGTTTTCTCCAAACTTTCTGTATGTGTGCCTGATCTTGCATTCTGTTAAAATTTTAGAAATCAACTCGCACGGTATTCCAAGCCTTTCGCAATCAACTGAAACAAGATGTGTATCTGTTCCATCTCCAAGTAGAGGAATTCCTGAGTCAAGCATTGTCTGAGCTAGAACAGCAGAGTTATCAAGTGCTGCTGCTACAAACTCACTAGTTCGAGAAGTTAACATTCCTTGAATTTGGACAGCAAATGACCCAATTTGATGATTATGAGGGCCTCCTTGGAGGCCTGGAAATACTGCAGAGTTAACTTTCTGAAATAATCCAGGATTTTTGCTGTTGTTCAACATCAAGAAACCTCCTTTAGGGCCACCCAAACTGCTTTGGGTGTTAGAATAAATGATGTCGCAATATCTGTATGGATTGTTTTTCTCCTTTCCATACCTATCAAATGATATCAGCAGTGCGATTTCGCTAATATCAGCGACTAAAAAGATTTTAAATTCACTGCAAATCTCACTAAGTAGTCTGTAGTCTATGAATAATGTTAATACATCGGATGGAACAAGTAACAACTTTGGCTTTAATATCTTACATTTCTCCCTCAGGTCAGCTATATCAAACCCCCTACCTTTTTTATCCAAATTATAATATTCAACTTGGTAATAATTTTCCAATATAGTGTCAGAATCACCCCTAATCCTCAAAATTCTATCCCCCTTATTCAGTAATCCCATACAGATGGCTAACTCCGCATGGCTTCCACTGTAACACTGAATATTAAATAGCCATTCGTCATTGCTTTTTTTGTCTAATTTTAGAAATTGTTTCAATCTACTTGCGCAGAGTGTTTCTATCTTATCAATAACGTGGGTTCCACCATAATACCTTGTTCCAGGAAAACCCTCTGAATATTTGTTTGTAAGGATACTCCCAAGGACTTTTCTCGCAGCATTAATCATAACATTTTCCTTGGGGTGTAAGTTTAAATGAGAATTCTGGAAATCTTTTTCCTTATTAATAATATTGAATAACTCTTGATCAGATTCAATTGTTGTATTCATACCTAAATGATGACGAAATTAAGTTAGTAATATCAAAGATACAGTTTGTTTAGTATTTTATTTAAGTTTTTTTTTTTTTGTTACTTACTTTTAAAAAAGTATTCGCCCCCTTTATTTGATTAAATTTTTCCCCACATGCAAGCATGTTTAACAGTGTTAGTTTAATCGTATTTACATAAATAAAAATACTTATATAAATTAATTAAAATAATGAATAATGTGGATATAAAATAGAACCTCTTATTTTTAATTAATATAATTAGAAAATGATTCTAAAAATAATTACTAATATTAGAAAAGTAGTTAAATAAAGAACTATTTTAGCAATTCTTTTCCTTCGATCTCTTTCAGAAATCACATTAACCTCGTGTAGTAGGTGAAAATTGTCTGTATTAATTTCTATTTCCTTAATTTTATCTTGAAAAGTATCAATAGTAACTTGTTCACAGGCAATCTCATTTAATAGAATATTCTGAATACTCATCAACTCTTTCGTGGACTCCTTTAATTTAATTAACTCTGCAAAATAATGATTGATTAATATTGGGCAATAAATAAGTAAAATAAAACCAAACCTCTTCGTAGAATAATGTAACTTACCTTGGTTTTGTTCAAATAATAGTTGTTTTTCCAATTCTTTAAAATCTGGTAAAGGCATATATTGAGAGGTAGGGACGAAAGAAGAGACAGAAGAGACAGAGGTATTTGATAAAGAACTCTTTTCTAATTGGTTTCTTAAACAATTATCAACTTCATATCTTTCTAAGGAGAAAATATTCTGAAAATGAAATAATAGATTCTCAAATAACAGTTTATAATGAGGATTTATATTGTTTTCCTTTTCCAATAGCATAATGCAGTACTTAAAAAGATGTTGAGTTTCTTTAATTTTGAGATCTCTCTCAATATAACAACTTTCATTGTTTAATGAGTTAATATTTTCTCCAAAGTTTAATTCTTTCAAGTAATCTATATTTTCCTTAACCTGCTTAAAACATTTGCAAACGATTTCGTCCATTCCTTCTTTAATTAGACTACTTTTGAAATTTTCAAAGTCACTTTTCAATGACAAACAATTACCATAATTCATTTCACAATTTAGATTTTAGAATAGTTCTTTTATTAATTACTTAAAGAATTTATTGCATTTTATTTCTTGTTTAATTTAATTATGAGTAATATAGCAATCTCTCGAAACATTCAAACTCTCTAATTCCGACTGTCAGGTTTAAACACACACAAAGTAGCCTGAAGGATTTCTAAAGTCTAAACTTGAATAACTTATGTAACTTAATCAGATTTTAACTTTTCTGACTCTTTCACTGGCTATCCATGTATTTTGTGAGGTACAGATTAATTTTGCGAGCTTAGAAAATGATGTTTTGGCGCCAATCACTTTGCTAATACTGCATTTAGGAGTTGAAAAATTAAATAGTTGCAATTATTTAGAAAAGAACTTGTTGTTGAAGCTGAAAGGTATTTGATTATCTTAAACCGAATTTTCCTTTTTTTCCTCCATAAATTACTGGAATAATAAGTCTGCATGCAATTTACATATTTTGCGGGAACTGAAAGCAAAATTGTAGAAAAAAAACAAAATTTACTGCTAAAAATAAGAATTAAACAAATTTCTCATTTTAAAGCACTAAAAGAATCAAATAGAGCGAACTGACTTACATCAATGTGTGTGCTTGTTTATGAACCCCTAGTTTGAAAAACGATAAAATTAATCTTATGGAAATAATGCAAAATTGGGAAATTATAGACGACTACGATATTGAGAAGGAAAATGAAAAGGTTAAAAATAGTGATATCTTATCAGATTTACTAGGTGATTATGAATTTGACAACAGCTTTATGAGAAAGGATATTAATCAGCAGCTTGAGGAAATTAATATATTGATTAAAGAAGTTAATCAAGAAAAGGTAGAATTATTGAATTCATTTCCATCTTGTTCATTAGCAATTATTAAGAGTTTAACCAAAGGTGATGAAATTGATGAAGAAAATATGGAGATTGATCAGATGTCACTCTCAAGTAGCGAGATCAACTCTAGCAATGATTCGCCTTTGTTTGAAACACGAGTAAATATCGACCTGCATCAGAGTCTTACAGACTCCCCAGGAAGCATGAATATATCAGACTTTCTTTAGCCATGAAAAAAATGTAAAGAATACTCAAAAGAAAGAAATTAACAATTCACAAACGAAACTAAGCAAACGCACTAATACTTATCTACGATAGAAACAAATTCAAACGATGAGGCAAACTTTCGCACTGTTTGCCTGATATTCTCTATTGCTGGAGAGGCCTTAATATTAGAAACAAACTCTGCAAGAGTCTCTCCATCCTTTTGAATATCCCGAGCAGTAGTTAAAACTTCTACAATTATCCTTGAAACGAATTTGAAATCATCCAACTCCATCCCTCTGCTCGCAAGGGCTGCAGTTCCAAGTCTGACGCCACTGCAATTCATAGTTCTCCCATCACAAGGTAAAGAACTTCTACTTGTTGAAATCTCGCATACTTCTAGTGCTTTCTCAGCTTTAGCCCCAGAAATGTTCAATGATCTTGTGTCTATTAGAATCTTGTGGGAATCAGTTCCATTTGTAAGAATCTTAATTCCAGACTCCTCGAGCAATTTGCAAAGCAATTGAGAGCTTTCTAGCACTCTACTTGCATATTTAACCCAAGAAGCAGAAACCACTTGTTTCAGTTGGAAACAAAGGGCTGCAACTTGATTGAAATGAATACTAGATTGAATTTCCTTAGAAACTGATTCATCAATCTTAACTCTGATCTTGGACTCTACTTCCTTTCTGTAAAATATTATTGCTGACCTTGGCCCTCTTAATGTCTTGTGAGACGTTGTTGTAATGAAATCTGCGTAATCTTTGGGTGAGGGGTACTTCCCTGCAACCACCAAACCAGAGTAGTGAGCGATATCTACCATCAGGTAGGCCTTCACTTTGTCGCAGATATCCCTAAACCTCTTAAAGTTGATCATTCTAGGATACCCACTAGCTCCTGCTATTATCATCTTTGGTCTAAATAGTATTGCATTTTCTTCCAACTTATCGTAATCTATCACTCCTTCTAAATCAGTTACATAAGGGAGTGACTCGAAATAGTGAGATGAACAGTTAACTCTCTTCAAATTTGTATAGTGTCCGTGAGTCAGGTGGCCTCCATGTTGTAATGACAATCCCATTATTCTATCATTAGGTTTTAATACTGCATTTAATACTGCAAAATTTGCAGGAGAACCACTATGAGGCTTCACATTAGCACCCCATACTTCAGGATCTAGTCCATATGCTTTTAAGGCTCTTTCATTTGTGAGCTCTAATAGTTCTTGTGTAGAAGTTGAGTTTAATTCCATATTTTTATCATTATTAAACATTGAGAATGTACTTGACAAGCTGTCCAAGACTCCCCTTGATACGAAGTTTTCGGATGCTATCATTTCTAGTCCATTAATCTGCCTATCATATTCTTCATTGATTAGCTCATACATAATGGGATCCAGCTCTTTTAATGATTTTTCCTGTAAAAATACCATTTCTTAAAAGTGACTATTTATTACAGTTTTGTATTACACGGTCTTTATATTCTTAAATCTTTAGTAGCTTTAGTAATTTTTATTTCTATCGTTTAAACAAAGCTATATTCGAATTTCAACTTTGTTTTTTTTAATTTTAGTATCTGTTCAGTTATTAAACTTTTTTGTCCAAATGAAGTACATGCGCCATATGTGGGTAATTTATCAGTAAATCATTGAATGAATGCTAACCCGGAAATTTTTCTAATTTGTAAAAATATTATTCTCTGAAAATTACTATGATCTCTGAATAAATTTTACTCTTTAGATTTCTCAAGATAACTAGGACAGTAATCATCTACCAAAGATAGAATTTTATTAGAAATCAATTATTATTGTCTTACTAGAAAAACCGGCAATGTATTGAAAACTAATAGAAATCAATTAAATCGTGTTGATTAATTGAATTTGAAGCTAACCTCGAAAAAATGTGGCAAGAACTCTGAACATGGAATAAGCTAGCCAGAAATACATCCAACTTAGAAACCAAGTTCAGTTGTTTGCCGCATAAATTGAATAGTAGATTTCTTTGTTGAAATTTACTAGCAATAAAAATCTCTAGCAATAGTGAAAGAGTCAAAAGATTTTCCCAAGTAAGATTGTTTTTGTTTAATATATCTTCTAAAATTTCTTGATCAAAAACAGATAATTCATTAATGTTCTCAATTGCAAGTTTAATAAGACCAGAAGTGGGGAAACGAACACTTTCTCGCTCGCCTTGAAAGTTATCTGACTCTATGAAAGATTTAAAAGAGCAAACCAACCCAAAAACGCTCCTCCATTCTATTAAAGAGTAAATAAGACGCCTAAAACCTGTTAAACTCTCATCTGCTTCTATATTTGGGTTTCCACTATCTAATACAAACTCCATAATGTTTAGTGCAGATTTCATTGGCCTAATGTTACTGGAAACAAAGGCTGAAAGTAGCTTTACGTCATTGCCAAGAAATGACAATCCAAGCAGAATTTCTAAGTATTCATTATTCTCTTTAAATCTAAAAATCTTATGGTATGAATCTGACTTGCTTTTCATAATTGCTTTTCTAAGAATAGAAATAACCTCTACTGATTGGTGAACAGACCATGAATATAATACATTTGAGAAGTTTTTTAAGTTGTTTTTAGCAAATTCAAATAGTCGTTTTTCAATTCCATTTTTGGTATAGATATCAATAATGTTGAAAAACAAATTTATATCATTTCTATCCAAACTCTGAAAGTCCTGAATAGTTTTAATCGAATTCAATGCAATCCATAGAGAAGTAGGTTTTGTAAACTTTGACTCAGGAGGCAATAAAGTGAGCCTCTTTAATACATGAAGGTGCATTTGAGGAGTTTTCAAAATTGATTGTAAATTATTACTAAGGTAATTAAACACTCCCTCATACCAACAAGTGTAATTTACTTTAACGATATTCTGGTTTCCATTAGAGTCGCAAGTAAATGTTTTAATTGTGAAAGACATACAGCTATACCAATCATCTGGTAAATTTGTTATATTTTCGTTAGGTTTAATCCCAAGTACTGGAGGAAAAAAAAAGGGGAGACCAAAAAAGATGAATTGGTCCATATTCCTTAAAATGAAGTTATTTGAAGCCAAATTACTTTCTTTTTTACATTTCAATACTGTTTTAGAACAAATTTTTTCATTCAAAAATATTGAGTCTACAATATTTTTGATCAGTTGTTCTTCCTTCTCAATATCTCTTACTTTAAGTGAATCTGAAAATATTCTACTATGTATCTTCAGAATCTCATTAGTTCTTTGACTTGAAGAGCTGAACTCAGATTCGTCAATATATATTAATGGAGCATCTCCATAAAGTAAGGATGCCAAATCTCTATAATTTGTCTTGTTAGAAAACTTTTTACCGTAGCTATCATCGCTTAAATGACTACTATAGTTTAAAAAAGACTTTTGAAAACCGTTGAAAAAATTATTAAAAACATTGACATAAATCTGATTGTTTGATTCCCAAATAACCCCTAACTGTCCATTTTCAAATACTTTGCATGATAGAATATGACAGAATTTACCAGCATTCCCAATTGTTGATAATTTATCAAAGTGATATTCGCAAGCTCTTGAATCAATCTTAACTTTTAGCAAAGATAAGTTTTTCAAACCAAAATGCTTTTCATCATCCTGTATTATATATATCAACTCGAACTGATCGCCATTAATTAATGTTTCATAAGATACCAAGTTATTTATCGATAAATTAAGGGATTTATTGCTTCGTTCTTCATCGATATCTAATATATATACCTGTTTTAATTGAAAATCAGAGATTCGTTCTTTGTCTCCTTGTGGAAATTCTAGTTTGAAAATTTCATTGAAGCATGAAAAATAGAATCTTCCTAGTGATGTAACACAGCATTCTCCTAGCTCCCCATCAAAATCAGGTGCTACTTGTTTGTAATACCTTAATTTAAAGTCTGTTTCATTGATCTTATGGTTTTCCATCGAATTTTGAGATTCATTTATCTGGCAAATAGCCTCAAAAGAACTGTATTGAAAGTTTGAGAGCAAGAATATATCTGAATCAGTCATTACTATCACAATCAATATGCTGTTGTTCACTTTAAAAGCAGATACTTTTTTAATCAATCTTCCCACAAGAACCATGCAATTAAACAGAAAGCTTTTTCCATCGCAAAGAGAATAAATCTCAACCCCACCATCTTTGTCTTCTATGAAAATTAGATCTCCATAATTTATTTCTTCGTTGGAACTTTTATCTTGATTAATAGTTTGGTTACGTACAAGATTTATATTTCTAACAGACTTAATACCATTTTTAAATGTTTTAATATGCGAATAGCCACTAAGTGAGTCGTATATTTCCAAATAATGTTCGCTTGACAATTCTTTATATTCTTTCAATGTGATGATGTACGCCCCAGACTGAGAATATCTAGAGT
>NW_667436.1:0-33733 GCF_000006425.1 Cryptosporidium hominis TU502
TGACTCCAGAAGATGTTTTCTATCTAGTTTATTCTGTGTGCGGTTCTAGGCATAATATTTATTTAAAATCTAATAATGAAGAAGATAAAAAAGATGAAAATAGATCTTTGAAGAATAAGAAATTGATAAAAGGTGCTCTATTGCCTTATTATACAACAGAAGAACAAGAGGATGATTTAAACAATGATATGCCTGCGCAGATTAATGATATTATTTTCTTAAAGAGTGCTTTAGAATTACTACATCCATTTGAATACGATAATATGTTAGCATCCGGGTTCCAACTTGAAGAAATATTTTATGGATGTCTAACATCAATATTTGCAGGCTCATTACCATCCTCAACAATTACACAATTGTATGACTTATTGTTCAATGTATACTTCCAACCAAAAGATATTTTCATGAAAAAAAGAGAGCACCATCATAAACATGATCATAAAAATGATATTGATTATAATGATAATAAAATAAATATTTCACTTAGTAGGCGTATTTTAATATGCTTATCTTACTTTATCATAACAGAATCATATCGTGAAATTAATATCAACCCATTGATTTCTTCTAAGTGTATTCGTGAAACTATTAAATCTACTATGGCTACTATGAGAGATCCATTAGAAATGGTACACGGCATTGAAAGAGCTGATTTTATCATTTTTGGAAACAAGAAAATTTATGAAAGTATATTAAAATTATATGAGACATATATTATTTCATACCAAGAATCTTTATGGTTTTCGAAAAAGCAAAATTCGGTGTTAGAAAAAATGATCAATATGACCCCATTACAAAATCAACATGGTAGTGATGCACCTTCACATTTAGGAATGAGATTCATTGGAGGAAGATATGTACCCAAGACTGTTGCTTCTCCTGGATTATCACTAAAAGATTTAACAGAGTCACTATATCCATTAATTAAATTCCAAGCACTCTATGCGGGGAGAAATCTGCACCAATTACCACCTGGAATTGCTGGTTATGTAATAATAAAAATAGATGAAGTACGTGAATTTGCCAAATATAATGAACCCATATCTCCGGTAGTTTGTGTGAGAATGGACCAGTATAAAGTTGCAACAGACCCTGCAACCGAAAGATGTTCTAGATCATTTATATGGAAATCAAATAACGTATTTATGTTCCCAATACCAATTTGGAAATCTCCTACACAAAAGAAAAATATAAATGGACGCAACAGCTATCATTTACATAAAGAGTCATCTGAATCCGAAATGCCGTTGACCGTTGAAATTTTTATCGAAGTTTTGGATTCCGAAGCGCTTGATGATGAAAATAAATTATTGTGTTCAGCACAATTAAGTTTAGACAGGTGGTCAACTGACGGTGGTAGCTTATCATTAAATGGTGATGATGGAACATTAGCAATATATAATGATTGTAATAAAATGAGCTTACTATTTTCATGGTATACATATGTACCAAATAATGAGTTGGATACAAGCGCTTTGTTACCATTTTCATTTGGAAAACAACAATGGGGTGATTATGGTGGCTATCACTGCATCTATGCACCAGTTAATGTAGAGTCATATAGGAATGAATTGCATTCCGAACTAAAAGAGGAAAAATTGAAAGAATGGGAATCAGAGCCAAGACAAAGCGTATTAGATATTATTCGTGGTCATAGAAAAATGGACGAGAGTGGTGGAAATTTAGATGCTTTACCAACAATGAGATCCATGTATCCCGGTAAATTGGAAATTAGCACTGGAAAGTACGGCCCAACTAGATCGCAATTGCAACAATTATTTTTCTTCTCAGCTCCTTCTCTTTTACCATACGTTGATGAGATTGTCGAGAGTTTTGCAAAAATATCTATGAACTCATCAGAGGAGAAGGTCACATTAACCCCAGTACCTTTAAGAGAACTCATTGCATCCATTATTTTATGTTCCCGTGGTACATTAAGCGAAAAAGCCAATTTATTATTTGATTTATTTGGCTATGATGATGCAAATCGATTGTCTGTAGCATTCCATTCAATGTATTATTCTCATACTCCTCAATATCCAGCGGCTATTCAAATTGGTTCTCAATTAAATACTCATTTACCAGTTGAAGTATCTGATAAACTAGGTGTTGCTCCTTCAAATGTAATTTCACTGGCAGGTGTGGCAGCAATAGTACAAACTGCATGCATACGTTCAAATATACCATTAGATAATGTTGGAATTTACCAAATTACAGCTTCAGTATTTGACCATTATTTCGATGTACCTAGTGTTGTAAAGGCATTGATTATACCTCCTAAGGGATATGATGGGCGTGTATCTAAGGAATATATTACACATAATTATCGCAATTTGAAGTATGATACAAGCTCAATATCAAATACTGAAGATATTACAATAGATAATATGAATATTTTTAGTGATTGCAGAGGAAGTAAGAGTATCTTTAACTCAATTAATTGTATGAATGGTAAAAGTGTTAAAGAAAATGCATATTGGTATAACATCGATCATATGATTGACAGTAAATTTATTTTGGATGTATCGAGATCCATAACGCACCATATTAGAAAAAATGCATCTTTGGAAGGGTTATTTGGAATTGATTTCTCTGTTCATACTTGCCTAAGGCATTTTGATATTAATGATCCTTTCCCAGGTTTAATTAAAACATTAAGAATAATTATTAGTGGGAAGAGAAGTAAACATGAAATTAGAATAATTGATCTAACAATTGATGAGAAAGGCCACTTTATTGATTCAAGAGTACAATATGGTACAGAAACTAGTGATGATTTGCACACAACAGATGTTAGAGGAGCAAATCAATTCAGACAAGCATTTGAATCAGGTTTAGCAACTGTCGATTTCCCAAGACTATTATTTAGTGACGGAGCTGCAAATGGTAAAGAAAGAGTGCCTACTGCTAGTTTTGTCTTCAATTTACACAATATCTTAATCGATAAATATAGTTTTGTTACAAAGTTCTGTGATTTCACATTAGTAACAGAAGCAATAAGGAGAATCACTGCTAATGATCGTACATGCGAGCCTAATCGATATCTTAAATTAAATGTAGAAGTTAATTTAACCCTCGAAGAAAACAAATCTTATCCTCATTACAGCGTTGATGAAATCCTAGGCGTTCCATTAAAAATAATGAATAATAATGACGAGCTAGCAAATCAATTAAGCCAATCTCTAGTAATCTCTGGCTCAAATAATAATATTGGTAATCAAAGTCAGAGAAGTGTTATTTCAATGAATGCCTCAACATTAATGAATGAAGATGGATACATGACTCAGAGATCAATGATTTCAACAAATTCAAAACAAGTATTCGAGCCGTCTTTATCGGTGCATTCTTCAATGCCTTTATTAACAGAGAGTGAAAATACAAATGAAGATGTTGGTTGTCAAAGTATAGAAGCAGAGAAGTTGAAATCAGGTATTTCATTAACGAGCAACAATAGTATTGCTAAAAGTGAGATTGAAAAGATGTTATCAAAGAAATCTACTTTAGTTGGAGATGAAGAATTGGAAAAAATGGTTTCAAACAATTCCTATCAAGACAATAACGTTAATAATGCCGAAAAGTTGCCGACAAGAACGGAGAGTAACTCAGGGGCTGTATTAAAGCAAGCTTCTACTGCAACTTCTAGGATAGCTGCTCTGTTTATGACTAGGCAATCTTCATTGTTTAATTCTCTATCATTCAATAATGATGGCGAAAATAATAAAGAAGCTGACGGTACTTTAGATTCTAAATTGAATTCTATTGCTAAGTCATCTTCAAACATTTCTGATGAAGAGATAAATAAAATAGAATCAACTTCTATTCCAAGAAATAAATCTTACAATATTGATGAAGATGAGGAAGAGCTTAAAGTAGATGAAGAAGAGGAAATATTATTGCAACAACAACAATTATCTTCAGCAATTAATTCATTTAACTCTAAAAGAATAAATTCTCAAACAAGTCTACTTAGCGCAGTAAGTCGCGGCGCATCAACTGTAAATCTCTGCCGTACATTCACTAGAGGAAATTTTGGCTCATATTATGAGGCTGAAGGCAAGACAGAGTATCAGGTTGATATTCCTTTTAGACCACCAGGCCAGGTAGAAGAGAGACATAATATTAGAGTTTATTTGGCTGACAGCATCCGTGTTTTAAAGAACAAGGTAATGGAAGCTTGCAAATCAATTGCTCAAAGATTACAAGAAAGTGGAATTGATAATGGATTGTATAAAGAGATTGTATTAGGGCCACACCATGTAGTTGAGCTAGTTGTTACTGACTTTGATGGCCATATTCGTTATTTGCCTTTATTAAATGAAACAAACTCTATTGAAGACTATATTCTTTCAAATGAAGATTTACTGCAAGAATTTATAACTTCGAATATGAATAGCATTCTTAATATCAGAATCATTCCACCAAAGAATTTACAAACAGAGAAATCAACTAGAATCGTTAATGAGATGCAACACGAAAGTGGTGGAGCTTTTATTACAAGTATGTATTTGGCAAATGAACTTGCAAACCACGAAATATTGGAAGATGGATTATTAGTTAGGAACCCATTAGGGTTTAGAACATATTTCCATAAGGCTCATTATGAAATAAGAAACAAGATGATTGAAATTGAACCAGGAAAAGTGGTATCATTGGATAATTTATGTTTTGTAAGAAAAAGTAATACAGTACTAAATAACCTAGCAGCATGCATAAATTTAGATTGGAATGTTGACGAGTGGGTTCCAGCAGTTGCAATTAGAGGAATTAATACGTTCTTGGATGAGCTTGAAGGCATTCATTCTGAGTCAGTGCGTGGCCGCACATCTAGAATTCCGCAAGCAGTATTAAGTGCATCGTCAACGATCGGAGGGTTTATGCCAGTAACATTAGGAGCATATAACCCAATTTCTGCTGCGTTTGACTATGGTTATGGAGCAAGAAATGGAAGCATATCTGTTTCAAATAATCATAGAAACTTTGGAAATAATTCTAGTACAAAGAGGTACAAAACTGGAACAAATTCGGGGACTAAGAAATTTGGAACAACTACAACTGGTATAGCCAGTACAAACCAACCTTCTAACTCTGTATCTTCAAAGATTAAACCAGAAGATATGATTACATCTGTTTATGGATGGGATCTATGCTATGAAGTTATTCTATTAGATTTCCATGACTTGATGATTGAAGGAGGAATCAATACAAGAGAGTCCATTTGTGTAACTGAAAATGATGTTATTTTCTGTTTCAGAAATCCAAGTGTAAGGCAGCAATTCGAGATTAATCAACTTACTACAGACGAAAAAATTAGAATTATGTCTCTTTCTGAATCAGGGATGTGTCCTCAAAGAATTGCGCTCGAGCTATCTGAAGACCGAGTCGCTGCATTAAAGAGTGGCTCGTACTCTATGCTATATAATAATCAACCAAGAGCAGTTGTTGTACCACACCAATTAGTTTCTGAATTTTTGAGAAGGTTCAGAGCAGCAATTGAAGAAGACAAACATATTTTCTAAACTGATTTAGTATCTGGAGTAACTGTGAGATCATTCTTTATTTAATAATAAAATTCAGGTAATAAATATTAAATAGCAAACTAGCTTCTTAGATTCTATTGAAATTCAAATATTAATCTTACCTATTTTCAATTCTCCTTCATTTGATTTTTTTTTTTAATTTCTTCTTTCATAATATCTAAAATTTCCGTTATGGTCACTTCGGTTGGAATTATAATTATTAATATATCTCTGATTTGAATTGTAGTTTTGAAGATTATTTGCACTATTCCCCGGATTTTGATTATAACTATAGTTGTTAGAATATAAATAATTTTGGCTTGGGTATAATGGCAAATTGTAGCCATTCGAAATAGGATTATAATTGTAGTACCCACCTTGAGAATTGTATGTTCCATAATAACGATTGTTTTGAGAATTCCTATCCTGAATCGAGTATTGGACTGGGTGATTAGTGTATCTAGGATAATCTAGAAAATTTGCTGTTCGAGTATTATGATGATTATAATTTATCAAATTAAAATTTGTGTTTACTGTAGTTGTAGAAGTAATCGTTCTTGAGATCGTATTACTAGATAAATTCGTGTCTGAATTCATAGTTCCAAAATAATTTAAGTAATTTTTGGAAAAAGCAACAGCAATAGTAGTAGTAGTAGTAGTAGTAGTGGTAGTAGTAGTAGTGGTAGTAATAGTAGTGGTAGTAGTAGTAGTAGTAGTAGTAGTAGTAGTAGTAGTAGTAGTAGTAGTAGTAGTAGTAGTTATTGTTGATGTTTTTGTTGCAGTAGTAGTAGTAAAGATATTTTGTTCGTGTTGAGAATTTACAATGGAATTATCTCTTTTTATATTTGAATTACTTACTTTATTTTTGTTATCTCTGATTTTTCTTGGTGGGTTGAGGCTAGCTTCATATGAATAAATAGTATCTAATGGAGAATCATTTTTTTTGGAATTACAATCACCCTTATCAAAATCACAATTTTCATTATTACAATCTTCATCACAGTACCCATCACCTAGCCAAGAATTTAAGCAAAATTTATAGATTAAAGGCTGATTATTATAGTCAACTTTTGAAACTGAACAAATATTTGTACAGTCTCCTCCGTCATAGTTGCAGTCTTTATTGTTACAACTATTATCGCATATTCCATTCCCTATCATCCATGTTCTGCAGTTTCCTGAACAAGTTTTACAGTCACCTTTATCATAGAAACACTCTATAGTATCACAATTTGGGTCACATTGACCATCTCCAAGCCACATGTTAATACAACGAGAATTACATCTATGTAAACAGTCACCTTTATCCATGTTACATTCGATACTATTGCATTCTATATCACAAACGTTATTTCCAAGCAGTTCTTTATTACAATTGCATTTAGAGTAGTCAAATTCAAGATTGGTTATGTTCGGCCATTTATTTTCTAAATTTAATATTATTTCTTTATTTAAATCGAAGTTATGTCCTTTACAATCACCGTTATCCCAATTGCACTTTGAATTAAAGCAATCAATGTCGCACTGTCCATCCCCAAGCCAAGTAGGACGGCACTCAGGCGCACACCACCCAACGCAATCACCTCCGTCATTTCCACAATCATCGGAGAAACACTCTTTGTCACACCAACCATCACCTATCCAAGACTCTTCGCAACTCAAGGGACAATTTGGAAATTTCTGCCTCAATTTATCAAGCACGATACTACTCCTGCTATTAAGCATTTGATTGTTCGACTTAGTTGGAACAACGTTGATCAGATTATTTCTTACAGGAATAACATTGAGTTTTTCATTGATATAAAGGTCACCGGACTCCGCAGAGACCACGAGCCCTACAATAACTATTAAGTAAAATATTAGCATTAAAACCTCCCTCATTATGCATCATAAAATATTATACTAACAAATAAACATATAAATATGCATATATATATCGGACGCCTATACTAAAAAGGTTCAAATTGAAATAGATTCCGATTTTTCCGTTTTAAAATCCTAAATTCTTAAAATTTTATAACATGCATGTAATAATTAAACTATCGATATTTGCATGCAAACAGTTTTTTATCAAAATATTTAAATAAATTTAATTTTATATCATTTATTCCCCTTAATTAAAGTTCTTTGTTATTCGGTTCCAAAGTATCGATCAGCAAAACAACCTAATCCTGGAATTACAAAACCATCAGAGTTAACATCACGGTCAATTTCAGTCGTAACTAGAGTTACCTCCGGGAACTCTTTACATATTCTATGTATTGCATTATGAGCAACAATAAGACTAAGAACAATAATTTTACGCTGCAAAACCCCTTTTGATAACAAATATTTAATTGCGGAAAATACCCCAAATCCATTCCCAAGAATAGGATCTAAAATAAATACATTCCTTGAGGCAATATCATCGGGTAATTTGCAGTAGATAATTCTAGGTTTATCAAACTGGGCATCAAGTTCTGTTTTAGGATTTTGGAACTCAAGTAGAATTTTTCCTATTGGAATATCTTTACAAACAGCAGATAAACCTATTTCCATACTTTCTCCTCCTCTAACTATTGAGACCGCGCAGAGTTTATCCTTGTAATTAAATTGCACTCCATCGTATAGTTCTCCAATAGGTGTTTCAATTGTTTGACCAGTAAAAGACAAATGGCCAAGAGCATTTTCGACGACTAGTCGAATTAATCTATCTGACCAAAAGACAAAGTCCACCGCTGATGTATCCTTATTCCTTATAATAGAGTGCATATGGCGTATTTGACAATTAGAAGGAATAATATGCAAATTAGAGTAAATTTTTCTTAAATCATCCATTTTTAACTTGTATCTAAGATGTTGTACAACAAGGTCAACAGCAACTTCATTTGGATAATGGGGAATTACGATATCTGCATATCTTCTAGTCGGATAAATAAATTCATCATAGGATGGCTTAACCGTTTTCTCATATTGATTAAGAATATCGTCAATTTGTCTGCCTCTCTCAATAGTATCTCTTCTTATTCTACGTACAAGACGAATATCATCGTCAGTATCGACAAAAATTGACATATTTATAAGATGTCTTATTTTTGGATGAAAAAGGATAAATATGCCTTCAACAATAATAATAGATGCTGGAGAAACTTTCCTTCCTGTTTCCAATCTCTTATGTTGTTTAAAACAGTAGTTAGGGATGTGAACCCCTTCCCCGTTTTTCAAACTTAGTAAAACATTGTATAGAAGTTCAAAGTCCACAGAATTAGGATGATCAAAGTTGTAGTCTGCCATAGTTTGTCCCTCCTCTAAGACAGGAGTTTTATAAAAACTATCAGTCTCAATTACCGTAACTCGTTTATCTCCTAACTCTGAAAAAATTCTGGTACATACACTTGTTTTTCCGCTTGCACTTCCCCCTGCAACTGCAATAACAAAAACATTTGAATTGCTGCTAGGCGTTAAAGCTTGATCGCCATAATATATGTCTTTAGAAATTAATTTTTCAAGACTGATATTAGACATTATATATTCAAATTAATAATCAAAAAATAGTAATGAAGTAAATCTGCGGCAATATTTATAACTATTAATATAAACAAATTTAGAAGTTATTGTCTTATTATAAACGTTTCAAAATATTTAACGTCGAAATTTTTAAACAAATATGATCAATAACAGTATCGGCGGTAACAGTTTTGAAAATGAAAGCTAAACATTGATTAAAAATAGTTTTACTAGGTTTGGATTGAAAATTTGAAGCAATTAAAAGTAATCACTAACTGTTCTGACTTGATCTGTTGTTGATATATAAAAGGGGGAAAAGATTTAATTATAAAATTTTTTTTTTTTCTAGCGCGATATCAAATTCTTTGTGGACTAGTTGATTAATATTATAGAATACGTAATAGCAATATTAATCAGTATTCTCAATGATTGACGACCAACTTATTATATATACGCTTGTAATATCTCCTGTTGTCGGGTGGCTTACTTCAACAAAAAGAACTTGGAACAAAAAAAATCAAGTAAACGGAGTTATTCTTGCACTATTTGTGTTAGTGATTGCATGTGTATTGCAAAATGTAAGAGTTTCTCAAAACCACTACCAAACTTTGGGTATATCGAGTAATGCGTCAAAGTCCGAGATTACCGCAGCATACAGAAAATTAGCTCTTAAGTTCCACCCGGATAAAAACTCAGATATAAGTGCAAGAGAAATTTATTCTAAAATTAGGAATGCTAATGAAATACTATCAAACGATTTAAGAAGAAGTTGGTATCGTAGATTCGGAACAGTTGAAAATAATTTAGATTTATACAAGGCTTCAGAAGATGAAGAATTCATTGATTATCCATTACATCTGACTATAGTACCTTTTGTTACTGCTGTAATTCCGATTTGTTTGTCATTATTGATGTGGAATGATCAAGAAAATATAAGAAGAATAATCCTTTGTTTTATAGTTTGGACGTTATCATGCGGGATTTTACTTAGATTTGATAGGAATGGAAACGATTTTCTACATTTATTCCCATTTTCAGAAATTTTCTCCCGGTCGAGAAAATTAGAGTTTTAGAAGGGCTATACATAACAATAATGAATTCTTTACAACTATTCTCCCATTTTTGCGACAAGTTTCTACAAAAACGAACTTGCAGAGTTTTACCAATCTCTATTGAGGAAGAAGCTGCGATTACTAATATATATAGAAGATTTCTATAATGAAATAAAGTCAAAGAGCCAGAGAAAAACCGAAGAGAGCGGTATTTCAACATACAATTACAGCATTGTTACTCCAAATTTTCAGTCAGATGCATTAAAGACAGAGGTAATTAAACACATGGAACAAACTAGTTTAGAGTTTAATCAATTATTAATTGAAGAACCGTTTCTAAACGAATCATGGGATAGCTCTTTTAATAATGTTTATAATTTACTAGAGGATAATCTTGATTTAGAAGAGAAGTCAGGGCTATCTATTGGTACGATTATTTTTATTTTATTCTGGGTATATAAAATTTATTCAGCCTTTACTTAGTCTCACAAATCCTGAATGTAAATTTTTCCATTTGTTTCAATTCCCAAGTCAGATAGTGAATGAGAATCACTGTATCCTTCAATTTTAATCTTATTTTTGTTATTAACAAATATATACTCCAATGATTCATTTTTTTGTATTTTGTAAATCTTCCAAATTAAAACTTTAACATCAGATACGGCCATTTTTTTGTTTAGTTTAATTGTGGTTGGATTACAGTCAATGCAACATTTAAATTGAGGAATAAAGCTTATATCTAAGTATTTTTCGTCTTTAATCATATTATCGGAGTCAGGAATTAAATTTTGATGAATTGATATGTCGTTTTCTATGATGAATTCGCAGAGAATATCTCCATTTGGGTCTATCTCTTTCAACATATTATTTTTTAGTACTGTATATTGAGAAATATAATAACGCTGATATGAAATAATATCTTGCTTATTAATTATACTTTTATTGAAGGTTTTTATATTTGGTAATATAGAAATTATTATACTTCTTAAATCTATTGTAGTGTTATTCAAAATAATGTTGTTTCTAAGACAAAGGTGCTCTAAGTTTGGGAAAGCTTTCCTTAAGTAAACAATTGTGCCAAGTTCAATAATCCCGCAGTTGTCCAAGTTTAATTCTAAAATATTTGGGAATTTAATATCAATATTTGTATTTGTTTTTAATATCGGTAATTTAAAAAAATAATTACTGGATATGTTCAAGCTTTTCAGACCCGTCAAATATTTTAGGATATTTTCTATATTCTCCCAATCAGATAGTAAGTTTAGGCTCAAATCTAACCTTTGAATTGTTGGGTTTGAATAATCCATTGAAATAAAATAGTAGTTGTTCGATGAAAGGTTAACATAGTTGACATTAGGCAATACTGAGTCTTCTCTAAATAACAGCATTAGCTGCTCAAATTTAACGAAGGTTTTACTCATACTTAAAACTTTGATATTATTGAACTGATTATGGTTAATAAAAGAAATTTCTTTGAACCTATTCCCATTTAGCATTAAGCATTCAAGTTTTGGTAAATGAGACAGTATGCAAAATAAAGAGTTCCAATCTGATAGTAAATTATTGTTTAAGCAAAGAGAATTAATATTATTGTAGCATAAGGTCAAGTCTACAGGAGATTCTAAAGATTTCATAAGTTCTTTACAGGCACAAGTAACAATGCTCATTCTTTCTAGAGATAAAATTGATATTTTTTTGCAATACTCCTGTGCCTTTTTCAAACCCACAAAATTTTCAACTTCTTCATCGCATAAATATCGACTTCTAATAGCTTCTTGAAAAGAAATTCCTGACGATAATTCATTTATTTCGTGAAGTTCTAGTTTCTTTTCTACCTTATTTTTGTTCATATAACATGATGAAATATTTTGTATATCTGAATTTAGTGAATTGTAATTTATATCTGAATCCCACAAAACCCCAAAAAGTTCCTCGCCATTCTCATTAAATACGGTTGAGCAGATTGTCCCAATTCTTTCATCTTCCAAATGCGACACTCTATCACCTAATTTTATCTCCATACTTCGCAATTACAAGTTGTTCAAATCTTACGCGCGAAACTTTTACATTTATCGAGTATCGCAGAACAAGTCTACCAAGCTCAAATTACCCACAAATATAATATAATAACGCTCACAAATTAAATCTATAAGTTTTACTAACACCAAAATAGAATACTAAGAAACACTAAATAAGAGAAATAATACAGCTACTCAAGTACCACTTTTCAAATTAGTCACCTTAGTGTGATTTGATTAGTCAATATTCTCCTTTTGCGATTTCATCATATTGCTCCTGTATCTTATCAAAAAAAGAAGAAGAGGTAGCAAAATAGCGCTGAAAAAATATATATAAACCACAAATATTAAGCATCCACTTTTATTCTCTTCACGTCATTTTCGGTAGAAATAATTGAATTCTCCCTCACTTCACTCCATTCGGAATTTATACCATTAGCAGTTACCAAAGTATTAATCTCTCCTCCAGTATCTGCTGATTGATCTTCGATTTCTGCTTGAGCTTCTATTTCAATATTTGGTGTTTTGTATTCAAATGTAGATGTTTCGATAGAACCATTACTTTTTACAACTAATAATTCAGTAGAATTCGATTTAGGATCTAATTCTTGTGACTCAGTCGTACTTGAAGGCAGAGCAAAGTCTCCACCATTTACCTGTTCGCTTACCTTAGTCAACTCATTAATGTTAGTGCTAGGCTTTCTCTTTGTACCCCTCAAACCCACTTTCCCTTTGCTTTGAGCGAGCGATTGTGCATGTAAGTTTATAAACCGTTCTTCAAGCCCACACATAGCCGCTATTTGCCAAAGCTGCTTTGTAGTTGCGTTCCGAATATCCGCTATTTTGCTTGCTTCAACTCTTTTTTCGGGATGACTTCTAAGGTAGGCTGACAACTCACTTTTCAATAATGCCCTTCCCTGGTCGCCTAATCTATATTTTCTTGTATGGCTAATCTTAAAAACATCATTTGGTTCCCCTAGAATGCATTGGTCTGAGCCACTACTGTGAGAAATGCCATTTGAAAGATTTTCAAATGAAATCTGGCCCAATTTAATATTCCTTAAGCTGTAATCTGGCAGTCCGGGGTTTCCAATCAGCTTCATCGAATCATCACAAACAATATTAGTACTTTTATTAAAGTCACCGTTTGCGTTCAAATAATTTTTTACTCTTTCATGTGCATCCGCCAGACTAGCAATATTATTTAGATAAGAATTCAGCAATGAATTAAGCTTATCACTTTCTTCTGGCACGCCTATTTCCTTTTTCAACGGAAGCGCTGGCTTTTTAATTTTGCCAATATCGCAATTTTCGGTTCCACTAACCAAATTATTCTGATAAATCGAGCCTAGACATGGGCCAATTATTGGCGATATTCTAGGCATGATATTCGGGTGAATAATCGAGGGTTGAGATCCGATTGACAACAGTGGTGACTGCAACAATGGGTTGATAATTGGAGGTTGAGAATCCAATTTTATGGAATTAATAGATTGATTCTCCTCTTTAGATAACAAATTGTTTTGAGTAGACAAAATTGATTCTATTCCTGGAAAACTGGCTATTGGTATTCCACTTACTGGAATAACACTCTGTGGAACTACTGCGCCGTTTAAATTGTAGCCTCTTGGAATGGCACTATAACAGTCTGGCAATACAGCTCGAACTGCACCAAGAGCGTTGTTTACTTGATACAGCTGGTTCGGCAAAATCAGGGGAAAACCAGGGTTTAATTCATTAATTCCACCTATATTCATATTTAACCCAAATCCAAGGTTTAAACCAATCCCAATATTTTGTCCTAGAGATGAATTTATTGCTTGGCTAGTATTTTGACCTGAATTTGTGAACAATGATTCGATATAATTATTTGACAAACTTTTCCCTTCTAGTATTGGCGATACACATGCTGTCGATGGGACAGTTCCTGTTTTATTGAAAGATTGCTCAATTAATGTGCTCGACCCATTTTCAGTCTTTTCACTAGTATTTATTTCGTTCAAATGATTCATTTTTCGTCTTCGTTATAAGTCAGACGTGCAATTAAGCTAGCCATTCAGTCACTACGGAATTGTTATTTCAAAAATTTTGAATTGAGCTTGTACTGGAAAATATTCAGCAACAAGAATTTCAGTTTAGTTTATTTACTTATTTAGTTGGAGAAGGAGACTAATATTGTCTTACTTTATAGTCAATTATCTTCATTTAATATGCCAAATATATACTTTTCGCTTCGTTTCCTGCATATCAACAGTATTTTGAATTAGCCCCACGCTTAATTACGAGACATACATGCTTTTTTTGCAAGTATTTTCAAGTGGATTACATTTTAGTCTCCCGTCTCTGTCTCCAATCTTTTATTTCAAATTTTTAAAGTTGCAAAGATATCAAGATTATGTGAAGGGGAACAATTTTGATTTAGCCCAGTCCAGTTCCATCTTATTTGTATTTATCTTTAGCTTGATTCATTAATTTATATATTTTATACCGTCTTTTTTGTACTTCTTCGCGTTATGATCATCCATTAATCAACAATTTTCAGTGTGTAAACTATTTCTGATTCTCCGGATCATACTTGAGGTTGTGAATGATCGATATTCAATTTATGTAGCTATTTTTTTCTAAAATTAATTATAGAGCGGCGCAGATTATGTTGAGTGCAGTGTGTGGATGCTGGCGTAGAAATAATTTCGATTCAAAGAAATGTAGAAGCCACAACAGTAAATAAAATATGGACATATATATATCTAATGATAATTCTGAGCTTAATTGTAATGTTCTACCGGACTGTACATACAGTTTGTGCTACGTAAACTTAGCTCTAAATTCTCAAAAATTTGGGAGAAAGGGGAAATTTAAATCTAAAAGTTTTGAGTTCTTTGTTACCTTATACAAAAAGAATTTATTAACTAACGAGGAATTACAAATAGGAAGTTGCAGAATATTACCTTCGAATTATTGCACGCCATTCGAAAGGAATTATTGTACAGTTTATTTTAATTTTTTTTCAATAGATGAATTAAAAGAATTTTTGGAAAAGAACGAAATAATTGTAATATTGAAGTTAGGTTTTGGCATTAATCATTTTGAGGTGTTGTTTGACGAAACGATAAATTACTTCATCAAACCGGTAACAAGCATTAAGAATGAGTTATTTTTATCAAACAAAAATAACGATTTCGAAGTCACTTTTATTGTTAATGTCGAGTGGTTTGCAACAATTCCTAAGATCATTAAAAACAATATTGAAAACCCCGAAAAGCTAGACAAAGATATTCCTATCTCTTCGAGCTTAAAGATTGAGAATAAAATCCTTAATATTAATATAATTGATAATCCTAATATAAGTTTGATATATGAAAAAACAATTTGCAATGACCCAATTATATCGAAAAAGATAGTTTGTTCGCAACCTATAACGAAAGCACTAAGTAAACATACTATTTACAAGTCAACAAATATTAAGAACAATTTTTTTGCACCAAGTATTCACTCTTTGAACAATATAGGCAATTGGACTGTGAAAATTAAAAATATTATATTGACTGAAAATGGGTTCACTTTTCTTCATGATAAGTTCCCGAAATACAAACAATCAAAAAGTTACAAGGTTATTGTCCAGTATTGCATTAAAAATGAAGATGGAAAAACTATAACACAAACTAGAAAGCATTGGAGTATAATGAGTTTTTTAAAGAATTGCAATAATTTTTCTATTGATAATAGAATTCCAAGAAAACCTTACTACATTGCAAAAGCAAATATTTATTCTAGAATTCCTGAAAATATCACTGATAAAATAGAGGAAAAATACTTTCATATTAGTTTTTCGATTCCAAATTCACTTTTTTTATATGAATCAAAAATTGATAAAGGAAATGCTATTTTTTATGGCATATTGCATCCAAATGAAATTTCTTTAACTAAAGAATCTTTGGTCAAACTTTATTCAGAGTTTCATAAAAAGAAATGTTTAGGTTATGCATTAATATCATTCTCAGATATAAAAGAAAAACCTCATGATAGTATAAACCTTCATTATAAAATCGATCGAATTATCGAAATAAAGAATGATTCAAATAAGAAACAATGTAAGGCGGGTTATTTAGAAGGAATGAGTATTATTTATCTGTATATATACTGGCACATTCAATTTCGGGCAAAAAATGAAAGGAAAACACCTGAAAGTATTTTAGTAGAGTTTTATTCAAAGATTTCAAGTTCAAAAACTATTGAAGGAGGAGTAAACGTAACAGGAATGAACAAGTGTGTTAGCGCATTAATACACTCTAATACTGAATTAACTCATAGTTTGATGAGCTACACAAGTTGTATCCCTGAAAACCTCACATGGTTTAACAATGTTTATGAATTGAGGTATTATTTACTGTTCCCCCATCTTGAAACATTTGAAAACTCTTGCAATGATATTTTTTCAAATAACAATTCAATAGTTTTCAACGAATACGAATTTGCCTATAAATGTAATGAGTTGGGCATAAGAGAATGCATCTCAATTACTTGGATAGAAATGATGAAATCATCCTTTGCAAATATTTCTTTGAAAGCTTATAGATCGTGTTTGCAGCTCTATAAGGTTGAAAATATATTCTTGTAAATTAAGAAGAGAAATTTGGGAGACGAAACAATTAACCTAAACTAGATAAGAGCTAGTTTCAAATTTAGTCTTCAAGATTTGTTTCCCAAAAATACTTGCAATGCAGTACAAATTTTTTCAATTTTTTAGCATTGTATCTTTTTTTTCATCGTTGTACATAGGGTCTCCAGAGTCAATACTAGGCTCCTGCTCGCATATTGCGCCTTCTTCACCTAAAGGCTTATAATTCAGGTCAAGTTATTTCAAATTTCACTTACCCCAGTTATATTTACCTGAGCCTCCTTTAATACCAGATTTATTTCCATATGCAGAGCTCTTTGGGTTCATACTATGACGGTCTAGTCTAGTATCCTTGTCATGTTTCGGCTTGGAATGCGTCATCTCTATAAGATTCTTAATTTATTTCAGTTAATTAGAAAAAAAATGGCATGCAATCCAAATAGACTTAAGTTGGATAGCGCAAACTAAAAATGGCGCCTAATGCAATTTTTTTTCCTTGACGATTTAATTTCTTAAAACGAACATTGAAAAGATCGATAATTTAAGAAAATTTGCATGAGAAGGATATTTATGTTGGTAATTATAAAAGCAATTAAATATTAATGTTATAGGGTTAGAAATGTATTTTATTTGTTATTGGACTCATTGATTGCCATGAAAATAAGGTGAGCTCTGCTTTTGTGCTTTTCACTTTCATTGTGATTTTTATCGGGGTGGCAAAGTATTATGGCCTTCCTATATGCCTTCTTTACTAGCTCTATATCTGACATTAGTTTGGAGAATTCAATAGGTTCCCATTGGGCATTTTCCCATAATACCTGCTGAAGTGAGCTTAGTAAAACGCGAATATCTTTGTATGAGCCGTCAGGTTTTCTAGACCATCTACTAATTTCTTCAACAAGATCTTCGTAGCCAAAGTTGTCACTCTTTTCATTATTACTTGATTCCAAAATTTTTGATTCTAGGACTTTTTGCGAGGTAAATGATTTTTTATTGCTTAAAAATTTTGTTTGTTCATCATTTACTATATTAATAAAGTTGGAGTCATCCGAATTGTCAAATTTAGTAGGGGTAGGCGCTTGAAATATATTGTTTTGAATTTTAGAGTTAGATCTATCAACATATTCTTTTTCATCAGTTTCGTAAGGCATACACATATTCACAGTTCTTGCTTCATAATTTGAATTAACAGATTCTGTATGAATACCATCATAATTTGATGATGAGAAATTAACAAAAACTAGTATTTTTAGAATGATTTTAGAGTTATATGGGGTTGCAGTGTCTTGGTCAGTAAC
Source organism: Cryptosporidium hominis TU502 (assembly GCF_000006425.1). Classification (NCBI taxonomy): domain Eukaryota; phylum Apicomplexa; class Conoidasida; order Eucoccidiorida; family Cryptosporidiidae; genus Cryptosporidium; species Cryptosporidium hominis. The sequence continues at coordinate 17,989 of NW_667436.1, forward strand.
TAAGTCGCACCAAACCCATGGATAAATACCGTTGCTATCATGACTTTTATACCTTACAGAGAAGTCGCAGAGACAATTTTTTGAATAGCAACAACAAAACTTATATTTAGGAATTATTTCTTTTATTCGTTTAAGTGTAATGCTTCTAAAATTTATCTTATCTTCGCTTTGAACCAAATTGAATTGCTCTGGTTCATGATATTCCCCAAATCGATTTACATATTGAATACAATAAAATATATGCTCACTGTTGTGTTTTTTGATAGAGTCGGTTGAAAGTGCACTTAAACTTTTTTTAATAAAATCCATTTTGTAGATTAGGTTTATACTAAATTTTTGTATTCATGGCTTTGTTATTACCACGAGATAGTTTTCATTTCAATATTACTTTTAGAAACTTAATATTTATTGTCGCCAGCTAATAGAAATAATTATTAATCTATCAAAGTTGAATAACTAAACTTCAAAACTAGTAGTTTTAAACTGTCTATAAATAGGCGCAAAAACGGTCCAAAAACAACCAACATGAAGGCCGACGGCATCCAAACCGGCAAACTATGTAACAAAACGATACAAATTCAAAAACAAAATGTTGAGTAGGCATCTAAAAACAGCATTAAATGCGCTCATTTCATGTATAGCCTGCATTAGAATTGATAATTAGTACTTAGTATTTACACCTAAAGATCATTATGAAACTAAGATGTATTAGTTTCGCAGTATAATCAATCTATAGTTTGCTTAGCAATCAGCCGAGGTCATCAAGTAAAAAATATTTTGCAAAAAAAAAATTAGTTACCAGGAAACCTCGAATAATTCACCTAGGTACGATATAGCCATCTGAGAGGATAAAGGCAGAATCCTTCCATATTCCTTAAATAATATAAAGTTAAAAATTATATTCTTCATTATTAGTTATTAAAACAGAGAATAAAGTAACGAATAATTAAGAACATTGTTATTAAGTCATCCATAGATCCTTACAGATTTTCCCATTGTACTCTTTACTGTTAGACTCTTGATGTTGTGCCAATTCTTCTTCAATAGTGATACTAAGAAGTTAATTGCTAAAGTTAGGTTTTGTCTAATCTCTTCCTCCGTCATGTTAACGTTACCAATCGCCACACCAAGGCACAACACCTTCTTCAATTGGAACTTGATACTTGCCTTTAATTCATTCGCCTTCTCGTCAATTTTGTCGCTTGGGGTGATAACAGTTGGGAATTTACCTGCTTTATTTAATCCTGGACCTAATAGACGTGGTATCTGTGGTAATAGTACCTGAGATGCCAAAAACAAATCGTACTTCTTGCAAAGTTTCTTGACAACCTTCTTGTTTTTGTTGATCTTCTTCATCTCTTCAATATCCATTACATCGAAGCCCAGTTTCTGTGCTCTTTCACAATCAGCAGCATCTCCCATTACACATACACGAGCATTTGGTCTTGGGACATTTGGTAAACGCACTGTACCAGCAAAACGCTTGTCTCTCTGAGTATCGTAATCCTTTAGCCCAATTTGCAATTCAACAGTCTCAACAAATTTCCTTGGCTTAGCCTTTGAGCCTTCTAAAATCTCAGAAATTGCACGACGAATAGTTTCGCTACTAACTTTCCCACTCATTGCTGATAACTATATATTAATTATAGATCCGATAGTATATCTGACTCAAAATCTAATGGAGACGATTTAGAGGATTGATTTAAAGTTTATTGAAAACTTACGGCTTAGTTGATCGCGTCCAATCGCAAAAAGACAGAATTATTATTACGTTTGCAATTAATTACACTAAATAACTTATTGGAATATATTTGACTATTAAAAATTCAGTTAATTTGATAAATTAAATAAATAATAAATAATAATTATACTGTCCAAAACGTTATGTCTCTAATGCCCGGTATTTATTTAATACCTATATAGCAATTATGATAAAAATAAAAACTCTTACGTCTCAAAGAGGCTTAGTTGCCGCTATTTTTAAACAAATTCGCAAAATTGCATGGAATTGAAACCTGAAATTATTATCAGCTCATGCGATTACAAATGAACTCACTCAGAAGTTCTCAGTAAATTAAAAAAAAATATTGTTAGCGATTATAGATTATCAAGTAATATTTGCAAAGCGATATTCTTGTTTTTATAATAACGTGCCTTAGACTTTCGCCATTCAATGTGTCAAAACCGCATCTCTGAACAAAAATATTCGAGGAAAAAGGTCGTTTCAAAAAAAGATGCAACTAAAAATTTGAGCATTCTTAATAAGAAGATAGATGCAACTGTGAAAAAACTCGACTCATCCAAATTTGGCGACAGTAAATATGACGATTTTGGAAGATTAAGTAAACGCGCTTTCAAGTTTCAAAGAAAATGCGAAACAAGGGACTCAATAATGAATAAGCATGAGAAGAGAGACTTGGAGCATGAAAACATCATTAGTTCAGAGAAATGTGAAGTAGAAAGCAATAGCCCTTTATCCGAGTCGGAGGTCATTAAAGAAATGTTTGGTATTGAGCGATTCGAAACATCAAAAAATAAAAACCACTCAACATCTAGCCTTTCTTGCTTTAGTATTAAATCAAAAAGGAAGTACAGACAATATATGAATAGACCAGGTGGTTTCAATAGGCCCCTTTCTCCTACTCAGTAACATAAATAATTAGTCTATATTCGTTAATTATGTTTGTATAACGATATTACTTGGCTCAATATTTGGGTAAATTTTCAAAATGAATTCCGCAATTGTAATGTCGAAATCACCTTGTACATCTATGTGATCGGGCTTTCCACTGGTTCCCTTAACTACAGAAGCACCGCAAGAAAACTGTTTTGCAAACTTCTTTGCCGCCTCATTGAGCTGAATATCAAATAGTTCCAGCCCATTAACTACCGTTACATTCTTTCTCCTAGCTCTACTCTCTACTTTAATCGTGATTACGTTTTGTTTGGTCTTTTTTTTCTTTGCTGAATTTGATTCTTCATATTTTTTTTGAGCGTTTCCTTGGGATATCTGAGTTTCGTCAATTTTAAGAGAAGTATTTAACTGTGAATCCAGTTTATTTGCTTCTGAAACTTCGTTGTGTCCTAATATTTTATTTTTCGTACATTGGCCATACTCACAATAATCAGTAGGTAGTCCACAGCTTTTACAGTACTCAATTGTTTGTATTTCTTTGATGACTTCTCTTGTCTTAATTTTCATGGTTTCTCAAAAGTAATTTTAATGATATTTGCAAAAAAAGAGCGGTTAAAAAAAGAAAAAAATATTAAGCTTGGCAATACTGAAGAAAATATACAGTTAACTTAAATATTACAGAATTTTTATCAAGTTATTAAGGTTAATGAAAATAGCTAAGGTTTATGATATTATTTCATCCATTACACAAAATTTATAAAGATTATAAATATTTTAAAATAAGCAATATATATGTAGTTGATTAGAAATTGAATGTTTTATAGACACAAGTTATTGGGTTTGAATCGAATAAATTAATTGGTTGCATTATTATGTTCTTAAAACATTTTCAAATATTCAGCGGTCTACTGTGTGAAATTGAAAAACTCAGAGCGCCAAAGAAAATGGATTTTAAGGGTTGATGAATAATTAGATTATTTCCAGGAAAAAAGGAAATTTTCGAACCAAACAAAAATGAAGCAGTTCGATGCATTTTCAAAGCCAATATCTGAGTTCCGTATAAAAACTGCATTTGGAGGATACTTAACAATATTGAGCATAATCGCCATGATCATACTGTTTTATTCTGAATTAAAATATTACTTAAACATAACTAGAAAGGATGAAGTTACTGTTGATCATTTGTCTTCTAATAGAAATATTAACCTTAGGATGCAGTTGGAATTCCCAAAACTCCCGTGCGATATATTGGGGGTACGAATAATTAATCTTCAGGAAAATAAAGAAATATATTTACCAGATGGAGGAATAGAGTTCGTTAAGATCGGTTCAAATGAAAGTAATGCAAATAGTTCTTCTGGATGTGGTCCTTGCTATGACGCATCTATTAACAATGATTTGGGAGTAGTTAATTGTTGTAATACATGCAAAGATGTTTTTAATGAATACGATAAAAAAGGAATTAAGTTACCTCATGTAATAAGTTTCAAACAATGTGATTATGATAAATCGAAGAGGATTTCAAATGCATTGTCTTCTAACTTAAATTCAGAAGGGTGCAAGATTAAAGTAAATGGATACATCCCAAAAGTTAAGGGTAAAATTGAGATTTCTCACAAAAGATGGGTTAAATATAAGGAAATGACAGATCTTGAGATTGCAGAAAGCCACTTATTTAACTTTTCATATAAAATGAATTATCTAGATTTTGGTGAAGAGCTCCCTGGAATTCCAAACAGATGGAAAAATCAGGAGTACATTCAAAGTTCTAGATTTGAAAAATTGGGATATTCACAAGACTTGGTTTTTGATGATGCTTATATTGATTTCGATATGCATTGTATACCTACACAATACAATACTATAAATAATAAGTCGATTAATTCGCACCAATTTTCAGTCAGAAGTCAATATAAAAAAGTTCTTGTTTCCTTAGCTAATGGCAAATTTATTCCCGACACTTCAATACCCGGAATACATATCAATTATGATTTTACTCCGTTCCTTGTAAAAATGACTGAAAGTCGCAGATCGTTTTTGTCGTTTATTACGGAATGTTGTGCCATAATTGGAGGAATTTTTGCATTTTCTGGAATGATTGATATATTTTTCTTTAAATTTTTATCTAGTGTAAACAAGTATAGACAAAAAAACAATACATCATTTATTCAAAATTACTAATATTTGTAGAAAGGGTTTTAATGATTGACTTACATTCAATAATAATGAATTTTATACTTTTATTTAAGCATAATCATTAAAAATAATATTAGCGCAATTACGCCAATTATCATTGCAATAATGAATCCTTTTTTTGCAGAGCTCCATATAGATGAAGTTGCGGATGAAATAGCTTCTCCAATTCCTTTCCAATCAACATATGTTCTGTTTTCCGTAACATCTTCCAAAACTGGGTCAACGTTTGGGGGCTCTCTTCCTTTTCCCACTGGGTTAGAGTCCGATATTTTTGCTGGGACAATAGATATCTCGATTTCTACTTGCCCTTGAGGTGAATTTTGTTCCGTCGGATGTGAAAATCCAAACCAGGTTTTAGGAATTTTTGTGACTTGAGCTGAATGTTTTTTTGCTCTTCCAAAGTCATTGCTTAAGTCAATTGAGCACTCGCCAATGTTATCACTCTGAATTAAACCATAGGACCATAGTTGAAGTTTAAGGATTGGATATTGAGTTGGTATCTTAATATCAAATACAAACCTCCAGTTAAAAATTCCTGTCCCATCCTTAGAATTATAATGAGTCTCCGTAGACTGAGTATCAGAATTAGATTCATCTAAACTATATATTCCACTAACATATAATGATATTGTAGTATTAGGTTCTAATGGAATATGCCTTACACGCCAAATCACGACTCTAAGTTGGTAACTTTGAGGATCAACCGAAGCTAGTTCAGTAATTGGCGTAGCTTTTGCAACTTGTTCTGACATTATTTCATACCAGGCCCTTAATGTTCCATGAGATACAAAACTATTTTCTACCCTTAGGGTTCTCATTTCTATAGGGGTCGAGTCACTTTCCAACATTGATTGAATTTTCGGATGGAACCAACGGTCTTCAATATCAATAAAAGTGCTTCCAATTATTTCTTCAGACATTGTTCCTGTGCCAATTAAGGAAACTCTTACTAATGCATTGTGAGGAAGAATACAACCTATCTCATATACCTGATTAAACTCGGGTTTATAGCCTTGGTGCCTAACAAACCCTGTATCTTTGATATTATTCGGATAAACACTCTTTTTTTTTTTTCCGCTTCCATCAACCATAATACCATCCCCATTACTTTCTCTCGAGCGAATGAATATATATACAGATGGGTTTAAATCTCCACTTGGTGGAAGAAGGCCTCTCGCAGAAAGTATGTAGCACCTTGCAACAATAGGTTTTATGTTATTGTATTGATTTGCAATCCACATTCTATTGTCTGAAAATGTCTGAAGAACCTCTTCTTGTTCTTTTGTATCCACAATAACGTTAGTATCACTGTCTGGCTGTTGTATAATACACAGTGTATATTTTATATACCCAACAATATAATACAATCCTTTTTCGTTTATAGATACAATTGGAAGTGTCTGATAAGGCAGCTCTGCAGGATCTAGATCTTGCTCTAATTCGTATGGAATCTCAAACCTTTGCTCAGTTTCATCTTCTTCAGAAAATATTTTCAAATCGAAGTTCAAGAGCCTTGCATCGAAACCAAAAAGTGTTCCAACCTCTTTCAGTTTTAGAGCAAGATTTGCTTGGTCATCATCTTTAGAATTAAAACTTACGTCAATATAAACACTCTCATCTTTTTTCTCAGTTTTCATTAGATCAATGGCAGGGTAAAAAAATGAATTTGATGCTTCTGCATCGTATGTAGGGCTTGATTTTGAAACTATATTTGTAGGCGCAGATATTGATTTCATCGTATTAAGAACTCTTTGATCATTTCCAGAAGAGTCTTCATCATCATCATCTTCTTCTTGATCAAGCCCTGCAATATTGATCTGATTATCATTTTCGCATTCAATTGATCCGTTAATTAATTCATCCAAAGTAGTTAAATGAAAAAATTCTTTATTAAACTTTCTTGAATTTTCGTCATACCATGGTATTGCTGAGTTGAAATAAAGTATCGCGAACCCTGAAGATATACTAGATTCACCTGAATATCCAGAAACTTTTTCATTAACAGTAATCTCGAAATAAGACTGAAATACATCTCTTTTAGGTAGTTCAGCAGTTATCGCAAAATCATGTAAATAGTTCCAATTCCCTTCATCACCACAATTTGGAGATGGGGTTGAATCATGCCAAAGGGGTGCGTTAGATTCTTCAACCTCACGGCCATAAGACACGGATACGGTTGGACTATTAAGAGATCTAAACATACGAACTCCTATGACAAATAATCGTACGTCAGCGGGGAATGTTGTTGGCCGAATATCATCATAAAATGGATACTGTTTAACTTCATCAACAGATATCAACTCAAAAGAACACAATATCCTTGCATTTGTATCTTCTTGTGGATTTTTTGTATCTGAAGGTTTGAGATGAAGCCATATTGGCGAAGACTTCCATACCTTGGGAATCTGCGTAAGCTTATAAGATGTAAATCCTATTCTAGAATCAGAACTTAAATAACCATGGCTCTTGCTAAAGGTTTCAATCAAAATATCTGATCCTAATGATAAATTTGTTGGCAGTGAAATCTGAACTTCATATGCTTCGTACCATTGTGGGGCTATAGACGATTCTATAGTACGAGATTGAATTGTTTGGTCCCCAATAGACACTTTAACATATGGGTTTGGTAATGATGACCCAACTCCCCTCAAGTTCATTCCTTCATAGATGAACGACCTAAAATAATAGTTCTGAAGCGTATAAACCAATCGATCGGGGCGTTCTGACGCCGTATTCGCAGGGAGAATGACTATGCTTGCAAGCACATTGAATGTATATCCAGCACTTATGTCGAAAATTGGCTTCAATGTATACCAATTTGGGTTCCCGTTAGAGTCGTTGGAAACTTCAGAGAGCAAAACCCTAGTGAATGATGCTCTCGTAAATGAAGGTGAAGACCAAAATGTTGCTCCTGAGCCGGTTTGAGAATAAATAAATAGGTCCCAAGGATCCTGCCCATCCGATAAATAAAAATATGTTTCATCAATCCTCCCTGTTTGTTCATCGAATATAATTGATTCACCGCTCTGTGGCATTGCAATAGTTGTCGCAGAGTGAGGCCCTATACAAAATTCCAATATGACCTCGCCATCAAATGCAGGTCTACATGAAATCTCATAAATATCAATCCAAAGTAAGTAGCGCGTCATTGGTGGCTCATTTGAAAGTGGTATAGATTGTATTGACTTTATTGAACAGGCTTGAGTCTTTTGTGAGCTAGCAGAAATTAACAATCTACCGGCATAGGAACTAGGGATATATGATGTTACTGAGGTATTTGAAGACGAAAAAAGTTCTGCTGCTCCACCATATGGAGGCTGAGTCCAATATAAATTTACCCAAGATATAGGAAAAGGCTCTTTAAAAATATTAAAAACATCCAGTTTAAATTTTCCTATTAAAGTCGGCTTCGACTCACCGTTCCAAAGTTCAAACAATAAATTCGAGTCTGAGCATGGAAAATATGCAGGCAAATTAATCGATGATTTCCAAATTGGGTTAGATTCATTCTTGATACAGACTGTTGAAATTTTTGAAATTCCATGCCTTACAGTAACAAAAGGTTCTAAGGTATTATACATCCCTACAATTGGAGCAATGTCTTGTCCTTTAAATATGCATACATTAAGGTTATACTGGGTTAAATTTATTTCTGGTGAAGATGAAATTCTTGTACCTTGATCGCCATCATTACTTAAAATATTGCTGTTGTCATCAACTGCAGGGATTGAGTCTCCTGGCGCAAAAATCCCAACAGTAATAAGTGCAAAACCCATAATTTCAGAAGGCTTATCTCCTAATATCAATGGTACCCAATTTCTGTAGATCCAATGCTGCGATTTACTATATACATAGTTAAAACTGAGAACATATGAGCCTATAGGAGCACTAGAAAGGACATATGCATGCATAACGTTAATTTCAATAATAGAACAATCAAAATCGCATTTGTTGAGAGTCTCTGTAAAATTATATGATGCTTGAACCAATGCTGATGAAACAGCCGTTTGTTTGGGCGTTGTTCTTATTTGATCGCATACTTTGATTTCAATATATGGGCTTGGAGTTATATTACTTGTTCCATCGTTGAATTTCAAATCCCTAAGTTCATGAATATCGATGCGTATGCTATATTCAGTAGTTGGCTGCAACATATATCTTATTTCATATTATTTCGTATGAATTATTTCAACTTAACCCACAAAATCATTTGAATATGGCGCATTAGGATTAAATATGTGAATTTTTACTTCGGAATTAAATTGATCTTTTTTTTTTTGGTAATAGAGACTGCAGAAAACTCAAATGCGTATGGGAACAAATAGTATTTTCCCAAAAGTGAAAGATATAGGTGAATGGCAAAAATTATGTTCATACAATTTTCATGATCAAGAAGAATATAAGTTAGAATGGTGGCTAGGAATTATAGAAAAATTGTGCGACAAAAATAAATCCTTGTTGATTGAAATTAACTCGCTTAAAGCCATTGCTCAAGAAGAGTTTAAATTCTGGCCCATTGAAGTTCTTTCTTTACCAAATATTTTTAAGGGACTGATAAAAAGAAAAAAATTAGTGAATTTGAATTTTATCAATAAATATATGGTAAAGATATGGCAGAATGCTGTTGAAGTAGAAAAAAGTCAATCTAGATCAAAAGTATCAAGAATTGGATTTGCCTGGGTTCGCTCAATAATTGGGACTTTTTTTAACGATACATATATATTAGAAACCGATGAAAGCACCCCAGAATTAGATACATTTGTATGCATTCCTTTATTGGACAAGTTATCAAGTAAATTAGTTAATGATATAAATAGAGGATTATTAGGTAGCATTTCAAAATCAATGGGAATAGATGAACTTCTTATATTAAATACTAAATTTAATGATTATTTAGTGCAAAATTATGATTTATGTGAAACTGCGAAAAACGTGCTATATGATATGATGATCTGGTATTTTATTACTTATTCACCTGGAGAATGGAGCTTGAAACCATTTGTCGTTCACAAAGGTAATAATAATCATGTCAATGCCATTAAATTTAGTAGGTCGTACTCCTTAGTAGCAAAGAAAGAAATTGAAATAAATGATACAGACATCGCAGATATTATACTTAAAATTACCGAAGAAGATTTACAAAAGTCATTAACAAATTTAGAAAAGAAATTTTTATTTCATGACTCGAAGTGCAAAGAATATGCTTTATGCGACCAAAAACAACTAGCAATAAACCATTTGAAGCAAAGACATCAAATTGAAAAAGCACTAAATGATGTTAATGAACAACTACTTTTATTGAGTCAATCAAGAGTCACTCTAGATACCTCTAATGCGAGGATTTCTCTTGTAAACGCACTTGAAACCTCTACTAATATAACCAAGGATATTTTCAATGAAAGCGAAATTTTGAAAAAATTGGAAAATATTAATATAATGAGAGAAGAAGTTGAGGTTACGCAAGAATCCATAAATTCAATGATAAAGTCATGTGTAAAAGACGCTTCAAAAAATTTGGAGGCTACATCTTATGATTTAGAGAGGGAGCTGGAAGAAATCCTACATAAAGCCGACATTTCTATTCCTAAAATTGAACAAAATTGTAAATTTAAAGAGCCGTCAAGCGAATTCGAGGCGGAAAAACATCAAGTGACTAACACTGTCTGACATATCGTAGTTATTTGTTAATTATTTCCATTGATTCAATGACAATACATCGAAGTCTAAGAACATAAAGAATTCGACACGTATTTTCACCAAAACTATACTTAGTAGTAAAACGCTAACAATCTAGAATATTCAAACAACTTAAAGCTTATCTAAGTAATTATCAAGAGCAGGAATTTCTTCCTTGATATTCTTTCTTCTTCTAATTGCCTTTACAAGCTCTTCTGTCTTGCTCCCTTTCTCAAGTGGGTCGCCGTTAATCAACTCCCAGTGATCAAATACACATTGTGGGAACGCTTTACCAGATGTTGCAGCACGGAGAACAGTGGTGAACTTGAAAGAGTCAGCAACCGGTAAGTATGCCTTGATCTCGACTTGAGGTGTGCCAGACTTGGGTTCCTCGTGGAATACATGACCTCTCCTTTGATTGAGAGTAGCATAGATTCCACCAACAACTTCCTGTGGAGCAGAAATCTCAACCAAGAACATAGGCTCCAACAGTCTGGGTGAAGCAGTTAATGCAGCAGCATACATTACACGTCGGCATGTTGGAGTAATTTGACCTGCTCCACGATGGATTGCGTCAGCATGTAATGTTACATCGAGCAAATTAAAGCGAATTCCCCTCATATCTTCTTCACATAAAATTCCCTCCTTAGTTGCCCATTGGAATGCAGAGTTACAGTGGTCTTTGATTTCAGTCAAATACTGGATACCAGTAGTTACGTCAACCATAATATTTGGACCGGTTGTTTCAGGGCCGAAACACCAGATTTTCATAGCAGCGTTCTTGTCAAACCCATACTTGTCATGCAAGAGATTTGATCTCTCTTTAGGGTCATCCCTTGGTGATACTTTTCCTTCTTCAATATCATCAGTCAATCCATCAGGTAAAGGCTCTGCAGTCATGTACAATCTGTTATGTTTATTCGGAGATTTAGACAAGCACGTTTGGTTTGATAAATTGACTACAGTTTCTCTGTAGGAAACAATTGGGTCAGATGCAACAATCTCAATTTGTGCATATTCCTGTTGGAGATCTTGTAAGCAAATTTCAACATGTAACTCACCACATCCTGCGATAATATGTTCGCCTGTTTCCTCTTTACTGCATACAACTAATGGATCAGACTTAGACAACTTCTTAAGACCTTCAACAAGTTTCGGCAATTCTTTGTTATCCTTTGGTCGTACTGCAACACGAACAACAGGTGATACGGAGTACTTCATAGATGCAATATTATGCGCAGTTTCAGAAGTTGTGATTGTACCCGACTTGAGCAAATATTGATCAATTCCGACCAAACCAACTGTATTCCCCGCAGGTACATCTGGAATTTGCTCAACATAACGCCCCATCATAAGAACTGTGCGTTGGATATTTTTAATATTCAAGTCCTCCTTTCCACCGGGAACATATCTTGGACCCTGAATGCGAACCTTTTGCCCAGTTGCAACTGTGCCAGAAAAGACACGGCCAAATGCATAAAATCGACCCTTGTCACTAGTGGGAACCATTTTTGAAACAAACATACATAGAGGAGCGTCTGGGTCGCAATTTCTAATACCCTTTGCAGTTTCATCATCTTGAGGACCCTCGTACAAGTTCTCAACACGGTACTTTTGGGCTGCAGCGGGAGATGGTAGGTGTGTTACAATCATTTCCAATAAAGTATCACCAGCGCTTAACCACAACTGCATGACTTTCTTTAATAGAGGCTTGTCAACTAAAGCCTTATCATCACCCTTAAGCTCTACACCCAAATTAACCAACATCTTCTCATATTTAGCTTTATCACCATTCATAATTGAGGAAAATAGTTGACATATCGGCTCCATAATAAATTGGCAGAATGCTCTTTTACTTCCTGGTTCTTGAGTCTTTGTAAACTTCTTTGTTTCTGGGTTAAAGAAGTTGTCTCCCCACAACCTTTGCATCATTTTTGATTTTTCAACACCGAATTTTTTTGCATAAATGCGAGCAAACTTTTCGATAGTAAATGCCCATCCATGAAGTCCTGAACCAAATGAAACTGTACCCTTTTCTGGAAATACTTGAACATCGCCCATCAATTCATCAGAATAGGTAGAAATAATAACATTAACGTTCTCAATAACACGAGTAAAGTTCTGATAAATATCTTCTGCCTCCCACTGTAACTCTAATAAAGCTCTGTCTACCTTGTTCACATGAAGCACAGGTCTAATTCTCTCATTTAATGCTTGTCTAAGGACAGTTTCTGTCTGGATACATACGCCATCTACAGCATCAACGACTACAAGCGCACCGTCTGTTACACGAAGAGCTGCAGTAACTTCTGAAGAAAAGTCTACGTGCCCCGGTGAATCAATTAAGTTGATTAAAAAAGGTTGCTTGCCTTTACCATCTTCTAAATCATGTTCGAAGAAAAGTGAAATTCCGGTAGATTTGATGGTAATGCAACGCTCTTGTTCATCGGCACGGGTATCGGTGAAACGTGCATCTCCTGCTGCCTTTGAAGCAATAATGCCTGCTTTGCATACAAGAGAGTCGGTCAATGTTGATTTGCCATGATCGACGTGAGCAATAACAGACATATTACGGATGTTATGGGGCTTTCCCATAATCTCACGAATTTGCTCAACTGTAAAATTAACCATTTTAACTTCCCTTTATTACTTGTGAAACAATTATTCAACGGCGACGAAGTTCTCAACAATACGAAGAGAAATTTAACTCTGAACTCAAGATCGCAATCTTTAATTTGGCACAGAGACAATCAACTAGACATTATAAAATGCGCCAACCATTTGAATCCAATATGTCTTTATCAATTAATTAAGAAATATTATATATTCATTTATTTATCCATATTTATATACCTATATATATAATTTATCAATGTTTTTATATAATTATTTAAAAAATATAATTGTAAAAGTCTAGATTGTACTTTCAAGACAAAAAAAAAAAAAGAAGCGCTAATATAAGCACTATATTCCAATTGCATAGAATTTTCACATGAAATTGTCTCTATTAGCTAACATTAACGTTTTCCTATATGATCCGTGCAGTTGATGCACTGAAGGAATTAACTCAATGATTTGTTTAGATTTTTGGCCTGATTTCTCATTAACTTTCGTTTTAATCGCCTCCGCTATTTCTGTATTTCCTCAATTAGCGCACACTGAACCCCCTAACTACCCATTTTATTGTTCTGTAAAACCACAACTTAAGGAAAAGCCTTCTAAAATAGTTAAACAAGCACAATGAGTAGCAATTTATGGGTTGAGAAGTATCGCCCCGGAAATGTACTTGATATTTCCCATCATAAGGATGTTGTGAGTATGCTGAGCCATGTCCTGAAAAACGGGAATATGCCGCACTTGTTATTTCATGGTCCTCCTGGAACTGGTAAGACATCTGCTGTGCTTGCACTCTCAAGGGAACTATTTGGACCAAATGAATATAAGAACAGAATTCTCGAGCTTAATGCTTCAGACGAAAGAGGAATTAGGCGTTGTGAGGGATAAAATAAAGTCATGGACGAGGCAAGTAGTCCAGTGCAATAAAACACATGAAATTACGGGTAATCTGCTTCCTTCATGGAAAATTGTTATTTTGGATGAAGCCGAAATGATGACAGCTGATGCCCAATCAGCATTAAGGAGAATAATTGAAGTTTCCTCGAAAAACACCAGATTTGTTATTATTTGTAACTACATTAGTAAAATAATCGAGCCTTTGGCTAGCAGATGCGCAAAGTTTAGATTTCAACCAATTTCGGCAAATTCTCAGATAGAAAGACTGAAGTATATATGCTCTCAGGAAGATGTTTCATACGAAGACGGTGTATTAGAAACTATTGTTAATTTATCTCAGGGAGACCTAAGAAGAGGAATAAATATTCTTCAATCAGCCTCTGAACTATTTGGTAAGGATAAAAGAATTAGCATGAGCTCTATCTTAGATGTTTCGGGTGCACCACCTATAAAAATTATTGAAAGAATTATAAATTCATGCAAAATTCTAGGTGCAGAAAGTATATTGATAGAAACCGCGAAACTTATCAACGAAGGATGGAGCGTAGAACTGATTTTCAAAGGTCTGGCAGAATTTATCATTATGAGTGATAAGATCGATGATTCAAAAAAAGCATTTTTAATGTTGAGAATTTCTGAGGCAGACGCAAGTGTGATAGATGGATCAAACGAATACTTAACTTTGCTAAATGTTTGTTCAAGTGTTCAAACTATTTTTGCGAATTAAATGAAAGCTGCATTTAGTAGAAATGCTAACAAAGAACTAATATTTTGTTTTCATTTATATCACTTTAACTATTCATTCTGGAACAATTAATTAAATACACTGAGTTTTCCTTATTCACTTCGGATCCCACATAATATTCAAGTTTATCTAGATTTCTCTCAGAATAATTTATTTCTTCTGATACTATTGGGTTATTTGGTTGGTTTAAATTTTCATAAATCCTCGAGTCGTAATATAATTTCGGAGATGAGGATAAGTCATTAATATGGCCGAAATCCTTTATTTGATTAATATTCAAATTTCCATTGCTCTCTAAACCCTTCCCTTTCTCAGGAGTTGTGATGATATTTAATTCCTGCCTTTCAAGTTCAATTACGGCTTCGATAGGTACTTCTGCTGCGTTGAGGTACTTTTTCGAATTTTCCTTTGGAGCCCAAAGTAACAGTAGGTTTAATTTTAGTATGGAAACAAAAAAAAACGGAATTGCATCTTGAAAAATCCACTGATATCTCCATCTCTCTACGATGTCCCATGAATAAAAACGAATTTCCAACAATAAATATATAAAAGCAATTATAATCGAAAAAAATAGTATATAAGCAAACCGTTTGTATAATGATAGTTTTTCTGTTTGCTTATTATTTTCCAATTTGTTCAATAAATTAACTAGTTCGTGAAATATCCAAAAAAAAATTATTCCGTTTAATATTCCAACAGGTAATATTGAATATAATAGCAAGCCTGAAGTAATGCTTGCATTTTAGATCTCAAGTAAACGATATACTCTCTAATTAATGCATTTAAAAAATACAAAATTCCTGTTAAAAAAATTGCAGTTGACTCTCTTCTAGAATCTATTGAAATTCTAGATATTCCTACCCCATGAGATGCAATTAATGTCAAAATATTATTATGGTTAGCTTCAAAAATTAATGGCAGTGGAGAATACAAATAGAAATGTTGAGCTTGAATCCTGGTAAATTCCATTGCCTAAAATC
>NW_667439.1:0-35145 GCF_000006425.1 Cryptosporidium hominis TU502
ACTGTGATGATTCCTTCTACTTCTACTTCACTTTCTACTTCTACTAACTGCTATTCTGATAGATTTCCCTTGAAGGAATTGATGAAACATTTTTGAGCCTTTTTTGAAGAAGAAGATGATGAAGCCGATGATGAAGCAGATGAAGAAGAAGAAGAGGAAGATGATGATGATGGACCAGAAGACTGAACTGATTTTGACTTTACTGAGGAAACAGAAGATAATGATGTAACTGATGGAGTCTTCTTTTTCATTTCTTGCCTTATTTTCTCCTTTTCTTCTTCTCTCTCTTTTTCTTTTTTTATTCTTTCTCTCTCCCTTTCCCTTTCTTTTTCTTCCTCTTCCTCTTTTTCCTTTTCTTTTCTTATTCTTTCTCTCTCTCTTTCTTTTTTTTCCTCCTCCTCTTTCTCTTTTTCTTTTCTTATTCTTTCTTTTTCTTCCTCTTCCTCTTTTTCCTTTTCTTTTCTTATTCTTTCTCTTTCTTCTTCCTCCTCTTTTTCTTTTCTTATTCTTTCTCTCTCCCTTTCCCTTTCTTTTTCTTCCTCTTCTTCTTTCTCCTTTTCTTTTCTTATTCTCTCTCTCTCTCTTTCTTCTTCTTCTTCTTTCTCCTTTTTAGAAATTTCCATATCTGCATTAATACCTTCATTAGCCAAATCTTCTAATCCTAACTCCTTTCGAATACTCATTATTTTTTCTATAAATTTATCTGAAGTATTGAAAATACCTACTTCTCCAGAACTCAAATAATTTTTCCAAATATAATCCATACTTGATTCATTCAACAAAAGTTGATCCTGACCAAACTTGACAAAAGTTTTCTTATTCAAAAATGTATCTTTAAATGTTGAAACCAATACGGGAATCTCGCAACCCTCATATATTTCATCTAATAACTTAACAAAATCCTCTAAAGAAGGATCAGAACTCTCATATAATGGATGAATATTCTTAAATAATGACAATCTTGTAATTAAACCACTCTGACTTTTTAATTCATCAAATAATTTTGCATGTTCTATATTTCCTCCTGGGATCTTATTGTTAATTAAAAATTTGGTAAAGTTTTGCTTTGATATATCTCCATTTGAATCAGGTTTCATTTCATGATACAATTCATTGATACTATTAAAACTTTTTAACATTTTTTTCTTAAACATTGAAAAATACTGAGAAAATTTTACACTTACTTTCTCATGCGATTGCTCACGTTCCTCTTTTTCTACTTCTGTTGATTTTGGAGCAACTGTTGTCTTCTTTGGAGGAATTGGAGCCTCCATTTTCTTTTTAACTGGCGATAATAGTGATAAATTCTGCTTTTTTGGTACTACTTCCACCTTCTCTTTAAATGATTCACTCTTAATAATTTCCAATTTTGGACTATTTTGCTCGCTTTTTTCCAATATCAAATTAGTTTTATCCTCCAATTGTTTCAAATATTCATTTAAAGAATCTATTTTATCTTCAATCTCAATCTGACTATTCTCAATAGTCGCTTCCAAAGTATCTTGTACTTGTTTTACTACAACCTTTGCTATTTCTTTCATATCTATTCCTATCTTCCTTGGAGATGTATGTTTTACAGGACTTCTACCTCTGCTGTGCATCATCCTTTTTGGAGATTTTACTTTAATTTCAGGCATTGCCAAAGGTGGAGCAAACATCACACTAGTTTCAAAGTTCTTTTGCAGTACATTTTCATCATCTACCATATTTTCTGGTAAATCTTCTCCATTAACTGGAACAGCTTTTATCTTATTTAAAGAATTTTCCAATAATTTCTTTCTTAATCTCAAATCAGGAGCCAAATTTTCAACCATTTTTTGCATTTTCCACTCATTATACTCTTTTGGTAAATCAATCTGATTATCACCTGGCATCATTCCACTTGATAACCATGTTTCTATGACTTCATTCTTAGCATTTTTATCTAGTTTACCATTATTTCCATTAGTAATTTGACTAAGCCTTCTATTTTGTCTCTTCAATTCATCCATTGAAGCTGGTACTACCCCCGAACGCTGAATCAATTGTCTTGCTCGCCTTTCTGCATCCTGATTCAAATAAATTTCCATTGCTCCCAACTCTTCTCCTTCTCCTAAACCTTTAATATTTTTTTTCTCATTACTATTGCCCTTTTCTTGGTTATCATCTAAATTTGGCCTTAAAATCATTGCATCTGTGATTCTTCTATTTCTTATTTCCTTCATCTTTTCAAATACATGACCACTAACTACTTGATCTTCTAACCATCCTGATAACTTCTCAATCCTTTCTCTATACATACTGTATCTTATACCTACATTAAATTTGATAATGAATTAATATGATTAATAATAATAAATTTTTATATTAAATGTATTTTTCAACTTACCGTTTTCTGTGGATGATATTGAGCACGATGTAGTAACTGATCCTGTAGCAAAAACTGAATTTTTATTTTTTACTGATTGAACCTGAAAAAAACAAAATTTAAACAAAAAATTAATGTTAATAATAAAGTTATAACAATTAGTAATATATAGAGCAAAACCAGAAATTTAATATGAAATAAATTTATTATTTCATATTATTTTCCATAATCAGGAAATAACCACTGCAAGCAATAGACGATTATTATATTAATAATTTATCTATCTTTCTTAGAATGTGACGATGATGAATGAGATTTTGATGATTTAGGGCCATGATGATCATTGGACGATCCAGATTGATGGCTTCTATGAGTTGAAGAATGACTTTGAGTATGAGAACGGTGAGTATTATGATGGCTACTATGATGACTACTATGATGACTTCTATGAGTACTATTTCCTTCCTCAAGATCACGAATTTCATGAGAACTTTTGTTTTTTTCTTGAGAAATGCTACTTGAATTTTTATTAACCTCGGATTGAAGTACTTCCTGTTTGACCTGAGTATTATTACCAGTATCTTCAGATTCCTCAACTTTATCCAATTTAACATTTAGTACTCCTTTATTAGCAGAAAATAGATTATTGCCATTTTG
Source organism: Cryptosporidium hominis TU502 (assembly GCF_000006425.1). Classification (NCBI taxonomy): domain Eukaryota; phylum Apicomplexa; class Conoidasida; order Eucoccidiorida; family Cryptosporidiidae; genus Cryptosporidium; species Cryptosporidium hominis. The sequence continues at coordinate 3,005 of NW_667439.1, forward strand.
AGCTTTTGAAAATGATCTGACTAAACCTCCAGTCAAATCCTGAGCTGAAATTTTTGGTGGAGGTAGAATTTCGTTCATGATTCCTCTGCTTGCAGCATCATGGTTTATTGCTCCTTCCCTATATATATATGAATGATTACGTACCCTTAATGATGCAACCTCATTTTCTAATTCTATAATTCTTTTATTACATGTTTCTAATCTCTTTGTATCAGCCTCAATTCTTTGTTTTGCCAGCCTTAATAACTTTAAACTTTCTCTATCAGCTTTTCTGTAACCAGGAGCTTCCACAATACTTCCAGAACCTTTATTACCAGTTTGGTCTGAAAAAAAAAGAATTTCAGTTAAATAATTTTCATTTTATAAGGATTTGGTTTACATATTTATAACTTACCTGAAGAATTTACAGTTCTAAATATTTCACAACCATTTGACTGTTTTATAATAGATCCAAGTTCATACATATATTGCCTTAACTATAAAATGTGCAAATAATTTGCAAATGCATGTAATAATTGCAATGTGAGGTGGGGGGAATTTGGAATTGGTCAAAATATAGTTAACAGCAAATGACAAACTTTTTAGAAAAAACTTACCTCACTAACAATTGTGTGCATATTACTTTGCCAAGATCTTGAAAGCTGCGTTTCAAAAGCTAATCTTCTTTCGAGCTGCTGGTTTACATCCAATGCAAAGCCCAACTTACGGTGTAAAGTTAATATTTGATTCTTTTCATCACAACCTTCTAGAGGAACATTAAATCTTTCAGCAAGAACATGATCTACTTTAATAATTGCTTCAATTTCAGCTAGCCTATCTACCAGTGAAATATTCTGGACAGCAATTTCATCTCTTTCACTAGTTAAAGTAGCTAATCTATGTTCCCAGATATGCTTTTCATAAGTTTCTAACTTATAAGAAACTGCTTCTAGAATTTCATTAAGTATATATTCACACTGGCATAACCTTCCTCCAGAGTCATCAGAGTTAAAAAAACTTTTATCTTGTTCTTCAGAGGGAATTAAGCTAGGATCTTTATTTTGCATTGCAACCCTATATCTAGTATTTGATCGTATCAAACGTTCCATTTCTCTCTTTAATCGGCAGTTTTCATCATTCAACTTTTCAAGTGCCTCTGCAATTTCTGCTGTTGTTGCATTTTCTGGTATTTCTACTCCATTTCTACTCTTACTCACAGCTCTGTCCAACTTTGATACTAAGTTTGCATTATCATTCTTTAAAACACTATTTTCATATCTCAATTGAGCAGCACTATTTTGCAAATGTGACATGTAGTCCATATAGTCATTTCTCTTCTCAGAGCCATTTAAATCTATTAACTGGCTCCCCTGTGAACCTTTACTAATATCATTGAGAGAAGCCATTCTTTCTTTAGACGTATTATTCTCAAATACACTCTTCTGTGATACTCCCACAAGATTCCATGTATTACTTTTGAAAAAATTATCTCAATTTCTATATATTTTTGTTTTTAGTAAAAATTATTGTTTAATCACACTTCAGGCCAAAAATGACATGTACATGTCGTGTAAAACCATATAGAGTGGCGGCAAAATCTGGCGGGTAATTAATCAAAATTTGACTATAATATGAAAGTTACTAAAAAAACCTAAGGCGGTTATAATAATTACTCAAGATTCAATTATAAAGCAACATATTTTAATCTAAAGGAGCTGTAATATAATAAAAATGAAAAAGCAAAAGTTAGATTTAGAAACTGCTGAGACTTCTAATATGGGGTAATTTTAAATTTATTTCAGTACACTATTATTGCAATGCAATAATAAGTGTGGCTGAATTTTTTAGTTTTGAACAATATTTACGCTAACTTTAACTCTGTTATTGTTTTTGAATTATATTTTAGGGATAAGACAAATTCAGATGAAAAACAGGAATTAATTTCAAAGCTTGAAGAAGGTAAGTTTTCTAGCTTTTGATTTGAGAGCAATAATGAAAATTATTAGTTGATACCAGATTAATGGAGCTAGACAGTGAATGTGCTAAGGAGCAAATGATTATTCAGAGACAATTTGATGAGAAGAAAAAACCCATTTTTGATGAAAGAAAAGCTATAATTGAAAAAATACCCAAATTTTGGGCTGACACTATTTCCAGACATCCCGTTTTCCAAGATAACATGCATCCTGAGGATTTTGATATTCTTGAATATTTAAAAGATATAGAGTTAGAAGATAATCTAGATAATGAAGGGTCCTATAAAATTAAATTAATATTTGATGAGGCAGTATCTGAATTTATGGAACCAAATATTTTAGTCAAGCATATTATCTTTAAAGATAACCAAGAAATTGTAAACGAAGTAACCAAAATTAACTGGAAGAAAGAGTCCCCAAGATCAATTATTGAAAAGAAATTTATTGACACTGAAGAGAATGATGAGGAATACAAAAATAGTGTTTTATCATTTTTCGACTTTTTTTCAGAAAATATCTCTGATGATAATATCGATATTGGAGAAATCATACGTAGAGATATTTACCATGCCCCTCTACTATATTATCGCGAAGATGATTCTATATCAGACGAGTAGATTCATTTCAAGAGAATGCATTAATTAATGTACTTTCTCAAGTCATATTTTAATAAAAATTCTTAACCTTTATTTCAATTCTCTGTTCTCTTTCATAATCTAATTATTATTCCCTTAAATTTCCCAAATAAACATTTTGGCGCCAAATACACTAATGTCAAAAAGCTGTACATTTTCTACATTGAATGTTTTATTTCTAATAGTTAAATTTAAACTATTCAGACTATAACAGTTGTTCATCATTATGTTGGAACAATCTAGAACTGTTTTGAATGATGATTTGATTACCAAATTTAAAGCATGCCGTGTATTTAAAGATGCTATCACGCCTATTTCAAATATGGATTGGAGTGAAGATGGCGACTCATTACTCATTTGTGAAAGCGACACATTAAGAGTATACACCATTTCTTCTGGGGATATCTTCAGGATTCACCACTCTAGGAAGAATAGTATGGATGCAATAAAATTCGCTCATAGTAACAAGCAATGCCTTGTAGCTTCAAACAAAACAGATGGTGATGCTACTATCAGACTATGGGATATTCAAGAAAATAGATATATTAGGGCTACTAAACTTTCATCTGGGTAAGTTAATTTATTTAAGATATTTCTTTATATTTTGAAATCATTATTTCTAATTCATTTTATTCAACTTTTTTTTAGTGTCGTGCCATATAATGGGATTTCTGTGCATCCCAACAAAGACTTATTCATTGTTTCAACAAATGATTCAAAAGTATCTATATATAATTTTAAGCTCGAGACCCCATTGGCAGTTCAATCCACAAAAAATAAAACTCCAATCTCAGCTTTTGATCCTGAAGGACGAACTTTTGCTGTTGCAACTGATGATCATATTATCACTATGTATGATTCTAAAACATACTCTCCTTTTGACACCTTTAACCTTTCAAGTCATATTGGAAAGAAAAATTACATAGATCATATTACATTCAGTCCCGATGGCAGACTTATATTAGTTAAAACCAATTTAGGAAAAATCTTCACCATTAGTTCATTCAGAGGAGAGCTCTTCCAAGAATATAAAACTGTAAATAAATCTCCAAGTAAGTTCTTAATTTAATTGAGGAGAATGGCCTCATTTAACTATTTCATTATATTACTATTATTTATTATTCTATATTTAGACCATATAATAAAATCTGAAACTAGGCCAGTATTTTCAAGTGATTCCCAGTACGTAATTCATGGTTTACAAGATTCCACTATCTCTATTTGGTCAACTACTACTGCAAAACATATAGTTAATCTCACTGGTCATGTTGGACAACCGAAATGCATTGCATTCAACCCTAAAAAGGCCTTTTTTGCTTCAGGTATGTTCATTCACCACCTTAAATATATATGAATGCTAATTACTTTTAGCTTGTATTAATGTAATATGGTGGAAGCCTAATATTGAAATACAATAATATATCCAAATATAGTAAATTTGTCTATCAAAATCTAATTCCTAACTATACCTTATTTATTTCATTCAGCTATTTTTTATCTGTTCGACATTTTATACTGACTTTTCTTGAATTAATTAATAATTTCCTCTTATTTTAACATTTTGCATGAAAATCACGTGTACAATTATGTTTATTATTCGCATGTAATAGACTTAAAAACTATCAAGAAATAAACGTTAAAATAAATTGGAAATTAATAACACTTTGAATTTAAGAAAAATAATTTTAAAAACAAAGATAAATAAACATTGAAACAGAAAATTATAATTATTATTTTTCTTCATTTAAATAAAACTTAAGTAATTTTTTCCATATAATTTTAATATTTTAATAATAGCATATTTTACATTTGGCTCCTCATAACTGTGGGGAAATGTAAATTGGAAATTAAAAGAAAAGTAAAATAATAAATGAGGAATTTCTTGAAGTAAAAAGTTAATAATTAATAATAAAGGATGAACAATACAATTGATATAAATTTTAAAACTCGAACTTTCTGCTCGATTGTTGCAAAACAGACAATTACTGAACCAAAACTTGGGATTTCTCTTTTTGATGTAAACAGTGGATTAATTTCAGTAGCAAATATAGAAGATAATGAACAGCTTTCTGAATTAGAGTCTTTACTTGTAAGGACTCAGCCAAGTAATGTAGTTTACTCAGTTCAGAAAGATTGTTTAAGCTTAAAGCGTTTACGTAATGTACTAGATATGAACAATAATTGGACATGCGAAGAAATTGAGTTCCCAAAATCATCTACTGTTGAAGATTTTGAAGTCATAATTTCTCCTTTATTAAGGAGGCCATGCAGCAATTATGGGAAGGAGTTAGAAAGTGAATTGATTAGACAGTCATTGCTTAACTTAATAAGACATTTTCAGTTAGTCCAGTCTAAAGAGAATAACTCTCAGTGTGAAATTAAGTTCCTTGTAACTAAAACTTTCATGAGAATGGACTCTGCCTGTGTTCAATCATTAAGGATCTTTCCAAGCAAGGGAGAAAGTAGTAAGGCATCAACAAATTTATTTGGGTTACTGAACAAAACTAGAACTAAGGTTGGTGCTAGAAGACTTGAACAATGGCTAAGACAACCTCTTATTGATGAGAAACAGATCATTTCACGTCAAGATGTTGTAGAATTCTTTTGTAAGAATGACTTCTTACGTCAGAAACTGTATGGTATTCATATGCGTAAAGTTTGCGATTTAGATCAAATAGCTGTCCGATTTAGGACATTTGCTTCTTTAATGGCTTCTGAAAGCTCAAAATCTGAGAGAGAAGCAAAGTTCGGTTTAGAGGATATGGTCAAGTTGTATGATAGTGTAATGCAATCAGGAAATATTTTTTCTGATATAAAAGATGCATTGGAGGAAAATAAGAACTCAGATTCTTCTCCAAGTTTTGTTCAGTCAGTATATGACCTAATTCTTGTACCATTGGAGTCAACATTGAACAGATTTAAAGACTATATCCGATTAGTTGAAAAGACCATTGATCTTGAAGAAGCGGACAAAGGTAACTACTTAATTATTCCGTACTTTACCCCAGAACTTGAAAAGCTTTCAGAAGAAAAGAATAGGATACAATGTAAAATCGAGGCCCACAGGAAGGATTTGGATGCATATCTCTGCAGAGAACGTGGATATAATGAAGGGTCTAGAGAGGCTGTTAGAGTTATAAGAGGAGAAGGAGCTGATACAAGTCTTTGTTTTAGAGTCACTAGGAGGGACATAGAATATTTTCAAGATAAGAAGCGATTTAAACAGGTTAGAATAAACAAGAATGATTATATTTTTAGGACAAACGAGCTAATGGACCTTTCAGATCGTGAAGAAAGAGTTATAAAAGAATATAATAATGAGCAAGAGCAAGTACTTGTAAAGGCTTTATCTGTAGCTTCTACTTATTGGTCTTTGGTTTCTCGGCTTGCAGGTATTTTGGGGTCAATTGACGTGCTTTTAAGCTTTTCAATGACGTCTTTATGCGCCCAGATTCCATTTGTAAGGCCTAAAATGGTCAATGGGGAATGCAATTTGGCAACTGAAATGAAAATCTCGGAGGATGGATCCACTAATTGTAATTGCCGATTTTACTGCAAGGAACTTCGTCACCCATTAATTGAAGCCCAAGGAACAGTTTCTACTACTGGCCAGTTTGTTGCGAATGATGTTGAACTTCACCGTCATGGGAATTTATTGAGTATAATAACAGGCCCAAATATGGGTGGAAAATCAACCTATATTCGCCAAATTGCTATTTGTTCCTTACTGGCCCAAATAGGATGCTTTGTTCCTGCTCAAGAAGCACAGATACCTATAATGGATCAATTAATGTGTAGAGTTGGCGCTTCTGATGCGCAAATACTTGGAATTTCTACCTTCTTTGCTGAAATGATTGAGGCGTCTGCAATTCTAAGGAGTGCAACGGAGCGAACTTTGGTTATAGTTGATGAACTAGGGCGTGGTACATCGACCTTTGATGGATTTGGCCTCGCATGGTCCATTGCAAGTTATCTTGTTAGTGAGAAAAAATGTTATACTCTTTTTGCTACTCATTTTCATGAGCTCAGTTCGCTTGCATCTAGTACCCCAAATGTAACTAATTTAAGAGTAACAGCATCTACATCTAAAGTACCATCTCTTTCTAAACAAGGAAGTGGAGTTCTAAAGTTCTTATACAAAGTTGAAAAAGGATTCACGGACAAGTCTTTAGGAGTTGATGTTGCAGAACTTTCTGGCCTCCCTTCAGAAACTGTCAAGAGATCGAGGGAAAAGGCTGAAGAACTAACTTTGGTCGAACAAATCTACGTAGCCCCTCAAAGCTGTCAAAACAAAAAGAGGCTTCAGTTGATTAATGTTGCTTCCAATATAAAGTCAAGTCTTGAAGCCGTCTTGAACTCAGCAGAGTCTTGCTCTGATTCTAATTTATTCAAAGAAGCAACATTAAATTCAATTCAGAATCTTAGGGAATTACTAAATATAACGGTTGCTTCCTGTTAAATTTATAGTTATTTGATTTACTGATCCTTGATCTATTTTTGTTATTTATTTCTTATTTAGTTAGGTTAAATAGATAATATCTTTCTAAATATAAACATATTAAAACTTTTATGAATTTTACTAGCTTAGAAATAATTATTGTTTTAAATGTAGCAATCAGAGAACTAGAATAATGGAAATAGAATATTTAGGGAGCAAACCTGCTATATAAAAAAAACCGATGTGAAATTAAATAATCAAATACTGATCTCGAAGAGTTCATCTCTCTTTTCCATTATCTCTCCCTGCGATTTTGAGTTGGCCTCCACTTTAAAATAATGTTCTATTACAGAATAGGAAATTTTGCATGAATCGCCAATCTCAGAATATTGGCCAATTACTGAGTTCTGAATTGTACACTTGGATCCTATTTTTGCATTGTCTAAAATAACGCAGTTTACAATCTTAGAGCCATCTCCTATTTCAACATTTGACCCAATAACACATCTTCTTAACTGCACACTTTTTCCAAGGTTACAATTTTGACCGATGATTACCTCTTTCCCCACATTTGTCCCTATATCATGTTCTTCAGCTAACCATGCAGGGAAGTATGCGGGAGACGTTGCCGCCAAATTGCAATCATGTAAAGCCATGATAGTGTTTACCCTAGAAGAATTTTGAGGGAGCTTTTGGAGGAAATATGATACTGATGTACCTTCTATTTTCGGAGGAAGGTCAATTTTAGTGAATTTAACAGATGAATCGTTTGATGTAGTTATTTCGTCGTCTAGAAAGTGATAACAATCAAACTTGGACCTGCCCCAAAGCTCAGAACCTGGTACATGTTGATTTTTCGCAAGGAATGGTAAAAGTTCTAGTCTGATTGACTCAATTCCATCTTCTGGGTATTCAATTGTGGATATTTTTTGTGACCCGGATGCAATTTCAAGGATCTTAAAAATGGAGGATTTGAATAGATATACATGCAAGTCTACCAAATCCGTACGTAATGATACATTGGGATGCCAAAACAATTGAAGCTTGCTTAATTCGAAAACTTCATTTTCTTGCTTAGCAGAATAAAAATCTTTTATAGATAGAATTACTTCGTCTTTTTCATCTATAACAAAAATACTTCTATTTTTATCTTTTTGCAAATCAACTGAAATTCCTCCAATTGGATTTGCTTGAGCTTGATTATTTGAATTAGAGGTTTGTTTTCCAGAACTTTTAATTTTGGATAAATCAGGACTTTCTGTTAATAAGATAGTACATACAGCTTGTGTAAGACGGTGCTTATTTGCTAAGCCTAATAAATCTAATGGTCCAATAACATCACAAGTTAAAACAAAGAAGTCAGAATCTCGTAAAAATTCTTTTCCATATTCTGATAGAATACTCCAAGTACCATTTGATTCTAATAAAGACTCATCTTCCTTTAATCCAATAATTTTAATATTTTGTTGATATGTTTCTTCAAATTCAAACCTTTTAATTATGGTATCATTTGAAAACGTCTCTGAAATATATTTTCTTATGGAATTCTCAAACTCTTCCTCGCAAAATATACATATATCTCTGATCCTATGTTGTATCAAATTAGATAAAGGGTACCATATCATTGGCTTATTACATACTGGGATCATTGCCTTTGAAATATTCTTTGCCAGTGGTCCCAACATTCTACCAGAGCCACCTGCAAAAATCACTCCCTTGAATTCACTAGAATATAGAAAACGCTCGTTATTTGATGTCATTTTATTAAATCATATAGCTAGTTAATTCGCCTAAGTTAAAATATTATTTAAGTTGGATAACAACTTAAAGCAAATTTTACTTAATTTTTTTCCCAGGTCAATATTTAATATATTCGATACTTTACCGCCAAAACCTTTTATTTATTATAGTTGGTTACAACTAAATGACTAAAACAAATAAATTACTAATTATTAAAAACACAAACATTCAAAAATAACAAAAAGTAGTCTACCAGATATATAAATTATCATGCTTCATTTTGAAATATTATTTCTTCTACTATTTTCATTAATTCTAATTCGCCTTCAGTTTAAAATTTTGTATTATTTGCACACAAAAGGCGGGAACTGTTCAAATATATAATTTAATGGAGATGTAGATAAAGCAAAGCATGTGGGGTAGGTAAAAAAAGAAATACTTAAATAATAAAAGGTAAATCAATATATTTCATGCAATATCATCTAAAGAATAAAAGAAGTAAATATAGTACATTTAATTTGTATCAGAAGATATGCAAGATAAAGTAAAACCATCTTTGCTGGCGTTAGAGGCTAATGAGCAGCGTAATAATTTGAATGCATCTATACTGGATGAGGTATGTTTGAAAATATTGTTGTTAATATTACCATTATTAGCTTTGGAGAGACGTTATATCCAGGTTAATGAGATATTATGAACTTTAAAATTAATTTACATTTGCTTTTTTTTTTTTAGATTTATGGTTTGTACAATGGATATAAAGTTGGGGGAGTGCATAGTATGGGAAGAAAAGGATGTAAAAGCCACAATTTTGATAGATTTATAAATCAATATGAAGATGAAATGGAAGGATATGAAGAAGAGCTTGAGAATAATGATGATGGGTTAGGCCTATATTCAATAAGCAGAGCATTAAACTTAAAGGTCTCCAAATTGGGAAGGAAGGCTACTGTAATGATAATTGGAAATGTTTCTGCGGGAAAAAGCACGTTAATTAATTGGCTGTTACAAGAAAATATACAAAAGACAGGAATGGCTATAGAAACTTGTGGAATATCATTTGTAGTTTCAGGTAAACAAGTTAATGAAATTGGCGGTGAAACAGCTTTAATGATTTTACCAGAGCTCAGAGAAGTTGTGGAGAGGAACCCAACTCTACTTCCAAGTTTGTCTGTTAAAACTTTCCCTTCTAATCAAGGAAGGTTGCAAAGTATTAATTTTATTGACACTCCAGGATTATTAGATGGCGATTCAATATATTCTTTTGATATTGATAATGTAATTAGAGATATTGCAATGTCTTTGTGTGACTTGGTTTTGATATGTATTGACCCTTCAGGACAAGCTCTGAGTAAAAGGCTTTTAAGTTTTGCGAAATATATTGCACAAAATGCTCCTCGCAAAACAAGTTTTCTATTAACAAAGATTGATGAAATCCCTACGGAGGAAGACAGAATTAAAGTAATATGCCAAGTCACCCAGAATCTTAGCTCCAGCATTGCAATCAAGCATGGTTTTGATTTAATCCCCATATATATTGCAGGTGCAAAGGACGGAACCTATTTGACTTTAAACACCCTTCAATCTTTAGGAGAGTCGTTTTCAAATTCAGAAAATCAGAATATAACTAATGTTCGAACTAAATCTGGTAAATCACATGCATCAGACAAATTATCTCAAGTAGGTAATGGCCTCCCCACTCTAAACAGAATCTTGGAAGTTGTTGACCAAATCGAAAAGGTTGTGGATAGGAAAGTCCAGGACGACATTGCTACACTACTAAATGATTGTAAAACTTTACTTGAGCATAATAAGTACCTTATATATAAACAAACACAACTTGAGAAAAATAAAGAAAATTTATACCGACAAAAAAATTTGTATAAAAAATCTTCACTATTCATCATTTTACTAATGCTAATTATGGCTATTTTCCAGGTTTGTAACTATTCTGGATTCAAAATCTTCTCTAATAGTGAAACCATCCAACAAAACGGTACTGCTGTTTCTTTTGACTTAACTCCGGAAAATCAAACAAGTGTGTGGCTTTTCCTTACTGCTTCCTTGCTTACTTCACTTCTATTATACAGAAATGTCCAAAAAGAACAACAACAATGTTTCCACAGAAGTCTCAAAACTCTAAAGAAATATCTATCCGTCTTGAATTCGATTAATTCCAAGGCAGCTGACTTACACGATTCTTATATTAACATCTGAACGAATATTTATATAATATATAGTCACATTTAAATAGCGTCATTAGTCAAGTAAGATTCAAAGGCTACCCAATGTTTGTTTGAAATCTTTCTATTCATTCTCTCATTTCATTGCACCCCCCCCCCCTTTTAGTCTCACCATTAAAAGCATGTAACTCTGCTATATTATTACACTTTTGGCGCCAATTCCCACATTAAAATTAAATCAATGAAATAAACACAACAGAAAGAAAAATAGAGATTCAGAGTATGAATAGAAAATTTAAATAAACCTCTGATTAACCCAAATAATGTATCAGTCTAGTTTGAAAAGAAATAAATTTTAGAGCCTATATATGTTTCTTCTATTTAATTTTTATGTGGATTTGATCTAAGCAAGATAAATAAATGCCAATAAGTATTAGAAGATATTTAAAAATCAATTCATTCATTCTTATTTTGGTTATTTCAATCTTTTTTTCATCTCTGGATGCAACAAAAAAGGTAATTGAAAATAAATATGATGGTAACAAGCAAAAAGAAGAGAGTTTAAGCCCCGGAATTAACCAACCAATTGAAAACTCCCAGGGTGAAAATCTCGCACTATTTGAAGCATATACAAAATCCCTCAAGTTTGTATTAGAAGGAATGTTTGGACCTGAGTATTCTCAAATAATATCAAATAAAAAGAATTATGAAAATTTACCTTTATGTAGGGAAAATGAACAAATGGTAAATAAAGGCTGCAATGTAATGATGTACTCCTGTTCAAAGCACAAAAACGGAAAATTTTCGTGTTACTTCTACTATTGGAGCTTTTGCCAGTGCTCTAAACCTTGGAAACTCAAGTTCTTAAATTACTTTATACCCCCTTTATATGACTGTTATCCTTCTGTCGCAACTGAAGAAGATTTTAGCCTAGCTTTAACCTCACAAAACGAAGAAAAAATACCATTAGAGAAAGAATTCTCTAAGATCTCAGAAGATTTGGAAATTCCTGTCGGTATATGTGGCACTAATGTCGTATTTGTTATTTGGATACTGTTGGTATCGTCATTTTTCACTTGGGTAATTTATCGAATATATAAATTTGGTTGCTATATTAAAAACCAAATTACACTGTCAAATAGGAAAAGGAGGTAATAAAATAGACAGAATATATAAAAATTTAATATAATGAATTTTTCCCTTGTTCTGAATTATTAGTTATTGTTTATATTCTAATAAAGCTCTAAACATTTATTATTTATAATAATTACATATAAAAGTACATATTTAGTTCCTTTATATTTCATTTATATGCTCATCTTTAGATATGCTGAGGTCCAAATCAGCGTTCTTATTACTTTGTTGGTTTAATGAAATTTGTCTTTCATCAGCAAATAACACAAACAATAGTCCTCCAATTATATTGTGAATCGCAAAAATTGCCAAAACCCACTTCCATCTTTCAATTAACATAGATTCATCTAGCTCATGCCCTATAACCTGAAGATCCACCTCGAATCTATTCAAGATAAGTCCTGTAAGTGATACAGAAAACAGACCTGCAATTGTTCCAAATGTATTTCCTATTGCGTAAACAACAGCAGGAAACTCTGGAGCAATATCAAACTGGTACACGGTTACTCCTCCTCCACTCATAGTATTGAAAATGAACATTAAAGAAATTACCATTATTGCATATGAAGCGGAAGTTAATCCCATATGATTAAGAATAACCAATGATAACTGGCATCCTGCCCCAACAAACATACTCACAGATTGAAATAATTTTCTCACAAAGATTGGCTTGACTGACGAGGAAACAAGTTTATCAGCTAAAAAGCCAAAGAATATGACAAAAAAGGCTTGTAAAACCCATGGGGGAGTTGTATAATACCCAAGATATGCTGAGTTAACTTTGCATACATCTGTGAAGTATATTGGCATCCAAGTAACAAAACCAAATTGGGTCCATCCATGGCAGTACTGAGCAACAATTATAGCAAATATACTTCTATTTAATAAAATCACTTTTGCAAAGTTTAAAATTTGTCGATATTTGTTTTTTTTTCCTTTTAGATTCTCAATATCATATTCAATAGAAGAATCTTTTTTTCCAAGTTCTTGCTTATTCAAATACTCAGCTCCAATAGATAGTTGGCTAAAAAGATCAGTATTTGCTTTGTACTTGGGGGTAATCTCGAATGACAATTTATTCTTAAATTGGATATCTTGTAGCTGAATTTCAAAATCATTTTTCTTCTGGACGCCATAAAACTCGTAAATTCTCGGTTTATTTGTCCAACTAAGAGTTTTTACATCCAAAAAAAGCCAAACGATCGACCAAATAACTCCAATCAATCCAAATATATAAAATGGGCCTCTCCATCCCAAAGATAGTATCATTGGAGGAGTAACAAATGCAGCAAATCCTCCTCCAATAAATGAACTTGCAATGATAATGGAAATTACTGTTGAAGAATATTTGGAAGGTATATGATGACCAACAATAGAATTTAATGCTGGGAAAGAAACTCCTTCTCCAACTCCAAGAAAAATTCTACATATGATAAATCCAGCAATACCTAGATAGGAAAGAAACGAAGTAAATATCATGCAAAGACTCCAGAACATTACTCCGAAGAATAATACACCTTTTCCACCTAATTTGCTCGTATCTGAAATATATCCACCAATAATTTGGGTCCAAATGTAACCTCCATAAAAAAGTCCAAGAATAAAACCTTGATCAGATTTGCTAAATCGAAACTCTTCACTAATGCTTTTAATACAAGATGGCATTATAATTCTGTCAGCATAGCAAAGAAAGATTGAGAACATAAGCATTGAAACCAATGAAATACAAGACGCTATATTTTCTTGTTCATTCTTCATATAAAGAGAGGAATTGTCGTCATAGTCTAAATTAGGCACATCTAAGAAATTCCCTTTATAGACACAATCGTCTTGTACGCCTTCTCTCTCCAAATTTTCCTTTCCTGAAATATATCTGTTGCAAGATGCAATTGGGGAAATCTCAGAATTAGAGCACTCAGTTGAAACCGTTGGATTTTCATCCAAGATTTCAGTGGAAGGCATAACTCTCTCTAATCTTGCTTCTGGAATCATTTTCAATTACGACCTTGAATCTCAAAAATATATTAAAATTTACATGCCATCTCCAATTCAATCCCTAAATATCTCCTATCTATTCTTCTTATTATTCAAGATCTCCTAAAACAAAAATTTAATTCGGCATACAAAAGCCTTTAATTAATTTTGCATGCTCATTTAACACAAATTCTAGGTCTCGAATTTACGTGTAAAAAAAGTTCGAAAATTTTGGCGGTAAACCTCTTTGTGGTAACTAAACACTAAAATTTGCAGAATAAAACGGAAGCTGACTGATGCAAGGATAACTTAAATTAATCAAATGAAAATTTAAGGCAATCATTAAACTTTTAAGGCAAATCTGCTGGGTTGGACAAAACCCTTGACTACTTTAGTCATTGAGTTAACGCTACTCAAACGAGCTAGTTGTATTATTAAAAGAATATGCATTCATCATCTCTTTGATATTTCTCAGAATCTCTCAACATCTCTCTATATCTATAAACCTTCGTTTCACTATTTACTATTCTAAATATAATGTTTTACCATGACTTTGAAATTCTTTGAAGTCTTGGTAGTTATACAAGTAAAGGAGAATAGCATATTGGCACCGTGGGAAAATGTGATAGGTGAGATGCCACTCCCAAGCAGCAAATGGCCAAATATAGTTTGATTAATCAGTATTTAAGATGAATTGAGCCAGAATTGTGATATTTTCATCAGTAAATAGCACTATTTATTCAAATAAGCAAAAAAGTGATTTAACATATTGTTAAAAAAAAAAAAAAAATCACTTTAGAGATTATCTTCAGAGAGACTCAGTCCATGAGACTTATGCTGTGGAGTTGTCTACACTTAGTAAAAAGCTCATTGATTGATATATGAGGAAGTATCAATCTGATTTGGCATTTCAGCAATGTTGACTTCGAATCTACTCTGCACGTCGTTGAGTACTTGAGAGTCAGTTTGAGAAGAGACCATGGTAATTGCAAGACCTTTTGTACCAAATCTACCGGCTCTTCCGACTCTATGAAGATAAGAATCTGTATTCTCTGGCATATCGTAATTAATTACAATATTTACTCTTTCAATATCAATACCTCTTCCAAATAAGTCGGTTGCTACCATAATTCTTTTCTCAAAGTTTTTGAATTGTTGGTATCTTGAAATTCTTTCCTGCTGGCTAAGAGCTGCATGAATACAAATTGATGGAAAGCTACATTCTGTAAGAAGCTTATGGAGTGCTTGGGCTCTAGAAACACTCTTGACAAAGATAATCACCTGGTTAAACTCTAATTGGTCAAGTAAATCATTAAGCTTTCTATTTTTTTCAGATTCACCCAACTTTACATAGTATTGTAGTAAACCATGTAATGTCAATTTTGTCTCGTCATCAACGAAAATCTCAACAGGATTCTGCATAAACTTTCTGCATACATCTCTAATCTCCTTTGTCATTGTAGCACTGAACATCATTACCTGCTTCTTTCTTGGAGTACTCATGAAGATCTCTTGGACATCTTTTCTCATATCAAGAGACTCTAGACATTTGTCGCATTCATCCAAAACAAAATGAGCAATACCCTCAGTCACTAACTTCTTCTGTCTGATTAACGCAATTATTCTTCCAGGCGTACCAATCAAAATATTTGGTGTAGAGTTTGAAAGCATATCTATATCCTTTTGTATGGGGATGCCTCCATAAACTACCTGAGGCTTCACATTCTTGAGGTATTTTGAAAATCTATCAAACTCATTCTTCACCTGGAAAGCTAACTCCCTAGTATGTCCAATGCAAATGCATTCAACATTCTTACTCTCTTCATCAGGATTTAACTGCTGGAGGATCGACAATACAAAAACTGCTGTCTTTCCCATTCCCGATTTAGCTTGACATAAAATGTCAACACCTGTGATAGCATGGGGAATTGTCTCATGCTGCACCTCAGAAGGATGCTCAAACCCTGCATCACCTATGGCTCTAATTAATTCAGGCTTTAAGAAAAAGTCCCTGAATCCGGAGGCGTGAATAGCTACATAATTACCTCTACCCACCTTAGATCCCTCATCCGCTCTAGACTCCTCCTCAATTCTTGTTGTAGTCTCCTCCTCTTCATAGTCTACTAATTCCTCAGTATTTTGAACAGACATTCTAACAGCTTAATTTAATTATAAATACAACTAATGTACTTATTACTTTCTCTGGAATTTTTACGCCAAAAAAGTGGTCCGGTATTTGTGCCAGTCAAGATCTTCTATATTTTACTCAAATATTTATTATTTAATAATTAATGCTATTTAATTCATACTAGCTCATAGTTTAATTAACTTTATATTGCTTATATGTCTTTTATAGTTATTTATTTCATTTTCTATATTTATATATAAATATTAATTCATAAATACCTCCAAATAATTAACATTTAGGCGCCAACTCCTGTAATTATATTTCTCAAAAAATAAATAATGCATAAATATAGAGGGGTGAAAAATGGGGAGGTACCCGAAAAAAAAAAGAAGGAAATAGATCATTTAAAGATTTAAATTTGTTTTGTCCACAACTATAATTTATCTTCTTAGGAATTCAGAGATATCCATTGATTTATGAACATTTTTTAAAACCAAAAATATTAGTTTGATACGTGTATATTGTAATGCATCAATGAATATGGAAAACATGTTCATACACAGTATAAACGCCAGCAGTTAGTGCGCAAATTTCGTAGAATATAAGATAGCCAATAATTAGAATATTTGTAACTAGTGGCATTCTGTGCATCCAGATATTCGTATAAATATATAGTGGGTATAAAATGATGATGAAAGTATCGATAAATCCTGCAAAGAGCTCAACATACTGAGCAGCATTTTTTGCTGAAAGAGCAAAAAATATACAGAAGAGTAAAAATACAAATGTTGCAATGACTCTAAAGTAATTAGAGTTGATGAATTTGTTATTAAAGAATGATTTGATTGAAGAATGATTTTGCATATTTTTATTTACCTGTTTTTTCCCGTATTTAGAGGCATGTGATTTGGGACTATCGTCAAAGAGTGTAAAGTAAGAGCTGACACTATGCTGACTGTATCTACTTTTTTTTGTTTCCGAATTTCGATCGCACAAAATCATTGCTTCTTCAACTTCTTCAACCATCTCTTCAGCAAATCTATCAAGGAAGTATACGTTCAAAATTGAATCAATAAATGGGATTACATGCATTGGAATGACTACAAGCATTGTTAATGCAGATACAAATCTAGCAAGAGCAATAACTGAGTCAAGTGGAGAGTAATTCAAAGTTGGATTTGGAAGGAGTGCAGTGCCAAAACTAAAGTTTAGAACTGTTGAGAGAGATAGGCAAATAAATAACATCAATGCTGATGTTCCAATTGCAATAAAAATCCCCTTTTTGTAAGTTATATTTTTCACGGATGAAATAGCCTGAATACAAATTAAATGTGAGTAAAAGCAATAAATAGCATAGTTGAATACTTTAAAAGCCTGAAGAATCCCCATATGAGGTCCAATTTCATAATTCTCAGCAGGAGTTCCCATAACTCCATCAAAGGGGGAAATGAAGTATCTGTAAAGAACTGAAAGCAGAAAGATTATAAATGAAAATAGGGAAAGGAAGCCCAATTTTGCTATTTTGGAAATGTCTGGTTGATACGATGTATAAAATACCAGAATAAAGCAAAGGAAATTAAGAGCTACTTTATTGTTAATTGAGTCGATGAAAGAAATTATCCCTGAAGCGGAATTTGAATCTGCAAATTTGACAGAGAGGATATGTATCAACTGAATGAAAAGCTCCTCTACATAATCTGTGAACAGGATAAAGTATGTTGGTATACAATAGCCAATCAAAATAATTACTAGTGTATTTAATAACCTGGAATGAAAAATCAGTTTTTTCTTCAATTCCTGCCTGAAATCATCAAAGAGTAATGAATTGTTTATTAAAACATTTCTTACGCAGTCTAAGTCACTGACTGTACTTTCCATGTCTGATACGTCGTTCCAATTAGCATGTCCTTGATTACTTTTCTCGCTTGTAAAATTTAAAAGGGTGGCTTGATCCTCTTCTACAACAGTTTTACCTAACTTCTTGCGGCTTCCTACAGCTTTCTTACTAAGCTCCTTATTTCCAGTACTATGTTCATTATTGGATTCATTAGTAAAAGTGCCTTCTCCTTTTTCAGCTTTTGTATATGTACATCTTCTCTTCATGATTTGTCTCTTCTTTCTTATTACAGAGTATGCAACTGCTCTTGCTATCAGACTTGTCAAACTTTTTGCGTTAAGCTTCAATGCTGAAACAATTATTATAGACTCGGTTAAGGATCCACATAATGAAGCAAGGACCATAAAAATACTTCCAAGCGCAAGTCCTGCCTGCATAACTCCGTAACTGAGAATCAGCACTCCAGTTCCAATTGATGCTGAGCATACCAATGCAAAAGAAGAAATCAATGAGATTTCTCCATCTGTAGAGACTGCCATCCTATTGAAATTATCCTCAATTATTTAATAAATTTTATAGTTAAAAACGCAATTTGTAACTGCTATATTCTCATCTACCTTTCTTTCCAGATTTTTGAAAAGATTATTCAATAATATTCGCAATTTTTTAATTAAAAAATATTAGAATCGCAGCGGATTTTACTTGTATTTTATGGGTGCAATTTTTTTTTTATTTTTTGGTTTTTTTTTTCAATGCAATACCGGCATGCCGGTATGCTATTATCATTGGTAACGTGTCTCTTAGTGAAAAATTAAAGAAAAAAAATTTAAACAAAAATTGTATTCTACGGCATTATGTATAAAGTTTTTAACTAGTGTTTTATATTTATACACTGAGTTTTTACCTTTTTAAACATTTTTCTCATTGCAAGAATGTCAAAATTATACTGAATTTTTTATTTCTATTGAATCAGAATCAACAATGATTGCATTATATCCCATATAGTATCCATCGATCATGATCAGGAGCTTGTCTTTGGTTTCAGGGAAAAAATAAGAGCTTTTTGGAAAAAACCTAAGGGTTTTTGGTCTAATAATAAATCTTAACTTAACATTAGGATATTTTCTTTTTAGTGCTTGAATTGGAAACATTCCTCTAGATGAAGCGGTGACAAATTCCCAAGCTCTGTTAAATAGTTCAAACAATTGAGGAGGGTCTGGCCTAGAATAGTCATTTGTTCTGTGGAAAAAGTTTTTAATTCTTCTAAACATTTTACCAAAGTAATGTTCTTTTCCAAGTAGCTCAACGTATGATCCTGATAAGAAAATCTCTTCTCTATAATATGATCCAGTGATAAAGTCAATAACTATATCCTCTTCGTTAATTCCAGGCTTAATTTCTTTACACCTTTCTACAGCAGCTTCAATGTTTGCTTCTCCCCTCATTCCACCCCATACATAGTAGTCGTTATTAACTTTGATTGGCATATAAACCCCAGATACTGCATTGCTAGCCGTAGCAATATCTGCAAGTATAGAAGCGTCATCTTTAGTAATCTCTACCCATTCAATATCTGCTTCAGTAGAGTGACTATTTTTTTCTTTATCGATATTTCTGTTGTATATTTGGGAAAAAATATATTGAAGGCTCCAGTGAATAAGAGTTCCATCAAAAAACCTCGAAGCACTCACTAGAGCTTCCCTTTTCTTGTTCATAAACTTAAGCATAGAATCACTATAGAACTTTTTCCAACCTTTCATCGTACAAAAACTACCAATAGGTTTCTTCCCAAAATTAGTAAAGGTATGAAGAATGGTTGACCACCATCTTGTTGAATCTTGAGAAGTAGGAACTAAACAATTATCATTAATAACTTTTGGATTGGCTCTCATATAGATTTCATATAGATAATTGGTAAAGCTTAATTCATTTTCTATTCTTTTAGAATTTCCAGAATTATAAATTTCACTAATATTAATATCATTTGGGTTGGAATAGCATTTCTGTTTTTTCTTATTTCCTCCGAGATTAAACCAAAACTCAAGTTTAATGTCCTTATCATTATTTGGGCAAATAAGATCATCTTCTCTGCTGCTCGTATCATTGAAAAGAAACGTATTATTGAATAGTTTCTGTGCAGAGTTTGTTGTGCTAAGCAAACTTGAATCATTTTGGAATGAAGTATCAGTTCTATTACCACCTGGAACAAAGTGAGACGAAACTAAAGCATTAAATCCACCAGATGAAATTCCAGACACTATATCCCATCTTAGAGGAACGTTATTGTCAAAGAACTGAAATGCAAGGCCCTTAGCTACAGCTGCTGACCACATTCCTCTATTCCCATAGCCAGAAAAGCCTAAAATAAAACATTTAGAGTGATCATCTCCTGTTCCCATGCTTGAAAGCATAGCAGATCTGTTATTCTTAGCAAGGTATTCCATTTCTAAGTTCATTTTTGTTGGATAAATCTCATTATGAAATTCCAAGTATGGAGGCTGAGCCGCCTTGAGTAACTTTCTCTGCCATGATTTCTCAGAGTTTTCCCTACTCTTGCAAATATCATTGTCCTTACGAAATAAAAAGTTTATAGTCAAAGATTCAATACTGTTGTAAACATGGCGACACTGTTCTGTTGAAAGGAGCTCCGATTTCTTCAATGGGATGGATCCGGCGTAAAGGTTTAATTTACGTGCCAGATCATGATCCACAGATATTACGAACAAGATAATTAAGATGGATAGCGTCTTCCATCTATGCAAGTTCCATGCGTATTTACCCATAATTTGATTTCATAAAGAAGCTCTTTAATCCCCGTATTTCTTAATTTTTGTTCAGGTACCTATAATTATACATTATTAGATTCGCGCCTTAGCTTGAAAGGTTATTTTTTTTTGAACCAAGAATTTGACGGACTGAAGTAGCAAGTTTGACGGGATTGGATTCTATCAAGCCATTCAAGACATGAAAGTTGTATATCTAGTACTTCATATTTTTTTTATTCATCAGTTTGTTGCAACTGAAGCGTTCACATTTAGGAATCGAAAAGAAGATGTAAGACGCGAACTCTTTAGTAACTTTACTCAAGAAATTGAAAAGGCTCAATACCTCTTCGAGGAAATTGCTATTAGAAACAACAACAGCATGATCTTTAAGTTATTAACTTCTCGGAGTGATAAAGAAGGTTACTCTCCAAATATTATTGATTCAAATTTAAGCAGTTATCTAAATACTCCTTCTGAAATGATTTGTCAAATAAAAAATATTCCAGAGTTTTACTATAAATCCAAGGAAGATAAATGTTATGTTCTTTTGCTTTCTGGAGGAGCAAACAGAGGAGCCTGGCAAACAGGAGTTTTGAGAGGTTTATTGGGCCAGCATATCACCAAATACAACAATACTATTAGATGGGATGTAATAGGGGGTGTATCAATTGGAGGAATCTTAGCTCTTGCTGGATTATTCCATGAGCCTGGCGAAGAATTTTCTTATGTGAATAATTTGTGGAGTCTTTGGTCTAATATTAGACAGGACTATCTTTCTGATTGTACGCTTCCTATTTGGAAAAATATCCTTAAATTTGCTACTCACTATATAGGAGGCTTTTTTGGTTCAAAAAAGAAACTTAGAAATTCGATTTGCGACCATACTCCCTTATTTTTCTATTTAAATGATACTTTTGGTCACCAAATTGAACCTTATAAAAACAAAACATATGTAAAAATGAAACGAGAAATGGCTAATAATCATACATTGAAAATTAAAAGAAGAGAAGTGTTGGTATCAGCTGTGAGATATGAAGATGGTGAATATATTTCATGGAATTCTAGCTCCACAAAACTACCTGATTTAATTAATGCTACACTTGCCTCTACATCTGTGCCCGGTGCATTTTCACCTGTTTTAATAAATGGATCCCACTATATGGATGGTGGGGTTGTTATGAATATGAACATCGAACATTCAATTCAAGCTTGTTTCAAATTAGGTCTTGCGAAAAGACAAGAAGATGTAGTTATTGATGCAATTGAAACTTTCCCAGATACAGGACCAAAAGTTAGTGATGAAGAGTCTAACACTGAAAGCCAAGAAATTACTTTTACAAAGTTGTTGTCGAGAAGTTTTTCCATTCTTCACTCTCAAGTTAGAGGATTGAAGCTATTAAAGAATGTCTTATGTAAGTATCCAAGAATTAACTTGAGATATTATATCTCTCCAACTATTGAAGAATATAAACAATTTCCCAAAAATGCATTTGATGGAAACAATCTTACAGGTATTCTCCATATGTTGAGATCTGGTCTGCAGAAAGGTTGGAGCAACAACTTCACTAGTGTTAATGAGTGTATCTTTGATTCTCATGGCAATCCATCCAATATTTTGGGATCAGAACTTTTTTCAATCGATGAATGAGCTTTTTTAAATAAATTTTGATTTCAAGCTTTGTCTCAATATTTAAGTTGATTTTTAAAAATGAATTTAAGTTTACTAAATTTAATGTTATAAATTCTAATATTAATAAAAACGCCATCATAGCTTCAGCTCAAAGCCACAGCTTTTTTTTCAATATAAGCTGTGAATAGGGGAAAATAACATTCTCCAGTCAATAATATCAATTTCGAACAAGGGCTTGGATTTCACTTGAGAAAATAATTGATTCTTTAAATGATCACTTTGTAATATTCCGCTGGAATGGATTGAAGTCTCTAAGGGGTTAACTTCTTGTAATTTGTAATTATTTAGTATGAGAGAAAACTTGTTCATTAGCATTTTTATATAAGACCTAACATGTGTATCTATATGTAGTTCGTCTAGTATATCTATATCTTTCTCAAATGTTTTTTTTTCGAGTAGGAAGGCGTCGTTGAGCTGATTAATTATATGCTCACTACATATATGTAACCCATCGTGGTTAAGGAATTGTTTTAGTTTCAAACTCCAAATTAGTAGCTGAAACCTAAATAAAAGTGGATGAGTGATTAAAGGTGAAAAATTTGATTCCAATTCTGGAATAGGCCTTCCTAGCTGATCTGAATAAAAAGCTTTGACTTCTTTATTTTTCTTGCTCTTATTTGTTGGAGAAACACTAACACTAGATATACTAGGTGTTCTTTCAAACTCGACTTCTTTTTCCCTTAAATTCTTTTGTTGTTGAGAGAGCCACCGGTTTAACTCCAATATATCAGAAATTACTCCATAACATAAATCATCATTGCTTTCTCTGTCACTTAGTATCTGGGAAATGTTGTAACCAATATATATAAATTTGAGTGGAATCTTAAGATGACTGTTATTTGATGCAAGTGAAATAATTTTACTGGTAATTGAAATAGGAGATAGTTTTCTTAAGGTATCACAAAAGAAATCTTCATTTTTTACTCCTTCAGAGCTAGATAATTCAGAATTATCAATTGAAGTTATTAAATTGCAGGCATCATGTTTTATACTGCTAGTCCAGAGCAGTGAGTATAACACCCAGGAATCATTGAAAGAGGGATTCAAATTGATTGTTAATCTGGTAAACTTTAAAGAATATGTAAGAGAGAAGTGCTCAGTTGAAGATAGATGTAGCAGGCTAAGAATCCAAACAGGTTTGTAGTTTGCAGGATCAAGCAGAATGGATATAATTGAGAATTTGATTGCTTCTTTAACTAGCTCAGAAACAGAGTAGCCTTGATTCTCAAAGTGAAATGAAGTTACTGTTTCCTCAACCTGCTCATTCCCATCAATGATAGACTGATAAGTTATATACAGAACATAACCTGTCACTCCACAAAGAGTTGATAGCTCCCAATGCTCATTAGATTCAAAAAATGTTGAAATCGGGAGGTCTTCAATTCTGGTATTTTCCAATTGATCATAAAGTTCGGAGAGTTGAATGTTTCTGATAGAGCTAAAAAATTCCATATAGTTTTTTCGCCACCAAACCATTAAGTCTAAGTAACTTTTATCAATCTTCCAGAGGTTTCTCATCAAGTTCCTAATTTTGAAAAGCACGACTACAATAGATTCCTCCTTATCTGATAATCCTGTAAAATAACTAGAAAATTCAAAATTATTAGTTATTGATAATAATTGGTGATTAAATGAACGATTAGTAGATTCGATTAGTCTTTTTCTTACCAAGTAACAATCTTTTTGAATACTATTTGGGAATTCCACCAAGTAGTCAAACAATTGATCGGATAGCAGCTTATTATCTTGTAACAAAGCCAATTCAAATAAAAATATAATACATTCTTTTGTTCCAGGAGAACCCAAAAGTTCATGAATAACCTTAATTGGGAAACTCTTAATCGATTGCTCTCTTCCATATTCATTTTCTTCAACAATTCCACCGCACATTTCTTGAATAAAAAGTAAAAAAAGCCTTGTCGTAAATACTAAAAGTCTAAAATTTTGTCTATAGATCCTTTCCATTTCTTCTCTCTTTTGAGAAATTTTCTTACTTTTTTCTGAACTCGTACATAATTCTATAAGTTCGCTGTAAGTTGCTATTACTTTCTTAAATATCTTATTTATTGCTGGAATAACCATTTGCTGCAGCATCTCTAAATCCTTGTTAGACCTTTTAAACTCCTCATTCTCCAGATATGTCATTCCAAACCACTCCAAAAAAAGCTGCACAACCTTATCATAGTCTTCCTCTAACATGTTCAACTATATATTTATATTATTCCAATTATTTTTCAAGATTTTGCCTCACATTTTGGCGCCAACAGTTACTGTACCTTTAACCGTATTAATAAAAGTAGGGCAGTTTAACTTTACAAAGATATTTGATTCATGCTTTAAATTTTGACGATCTCTATTCAATAAATTCCCAAGTCTTTCTACAATCCAAAATATACTAAAAGTAAGTAAATCTATAAGGTGAAAATAAAATACCTTTGTTTAAAAAGAGCAATAAAACAAATTAGAATAAATAGGAACCTATCCTTACATATAATATGTAGTTTATTCTATAAGATAAACGTAGAAAATAATCTGACAAAAAGTATAAATATTGTGATAAGTAAAATACCAATGAGTAAATCGATTAAAGTTGCCACTCCTTCGAGAATATTTGAAGGCTTTTTTATAAGTAAAAAGCTCCAAGCAATGCTCTGCTGGGAAATCTTCGGAGGAAGTCTATTTGGAGGGATCTCAACAGTCCCTAAGTGTTGAGTTGGTGAAGAAGACCTTAAACTTGACTGACCCTCATTACCTAAGCTGGAGGATTCATCCTTATTTGTAATATCCAAACTACTTGATTCATATATATCTGATTTCTGGCTATTCTCAGTGTTATCGTATTCATCATCTTTATCTGAGATTTTTTCAGTTTCTTTATTCTTTTTTTTATCCTTTTCAACAGATTTTGATTCATTTATACAGTTATTAATGTGCTGGATTAATGGATTTTCACTATGAGTTAAAGATTCTTTAGAAGCAGTAGCTTGATCTTCGGGAGATAGACGAGAAAGAGCTTCCAAATTCGTTTCCTGACAAGTGTTACAATGCCAATTAACGCTATCTTTAGCCAACTTCTTCCTAATCTCAGGACTCCAATCTAAAGAATGTATTGCTCCTTCTCCTGGCGTTGGAAAGAAGGCGTGCAAAGCATCTAACATTGTTCTGATCCCCCAAGCAGGTTGCCAAAGTTCAGGGTGGTAATTGCTAGCACTAAGACATACTTTTTTCCCAACTTCGAAGCGACCATTTCCTGTTAGCATCATTAAAGATGGAGGCGAAAATGGATACGAGTGAGGCAATATAATTCTCCCATGATACATTCCTCCTTCAAACTCGGTTCCTGCCGGCCCTTTAATAGTAAAATGCCACTCATACGGTTCATCCATATTTATTGGAAACGCACACCAGTAAGAGCTAGGCTCTTTCTGTATTTCTCTATATTCTCGCAGAATTCTACTCAAGCATTGAACAGATGTAATTCCAGAACTGCCTACTCCCCTTGCTCCTGTTTGATGCATCTTAGGATCCAAGGAAAAATCGCTCTCTTTAATCCAATTGTACCTTCGAATCCCTTTAACTGTTCTCTCACTTGCAATAATATAAAATATTAGTATTTATAATTATATATGGTCCATAAATAATTACTAATTTATCCCCAGTTTCGGCGCCAATTATTTTTTCAAAATTTTAGCTTTTTGTAGTTTACCTTTTCAATTAAAATGGAAAATGAAGCATTATTCTCGGGATTAATAAACTTCAATGGGCCTAATTAGTCGTGAGATTAGGAGGCTTCTGTACAGTCCTTTAATTGATCTCTTAAGACTTATCGAAGTATGGTCGAAATATAGGTTGGAACTCCAAAAGTCAGTACAAAAATACTCTGCACTAAAAATAGAATCTGCATATTTAAATCAAAAGTCATGCCTATGTTTAAATATGTTTAGCTTGAATCAAAGTTATATTTCTGGAAGTGCTGAGGTTATTCAGGACCAACTAAATCATTCAAAAAATCTTGCAATAGAAAAAATGCAGGAAATTAGTCAAATACAAAGTGGGATTGATGAAATTTATTCTCGTCTTTCAAGTTTTACTGAAACATATAATGAAATGATTTATTTGAGCATTATTGGAGGTTCAAGCTCTGGGATTTCCGTCGATATTGTATTAGACTTTCTTTGTGAATGGAAAGAATGCATTGAATCTGACATAAAAGTTCAAAATAAAATATTCAACCTAATAGAGAAGCTTAAAAGTTATCATACACGAGATATCCAAGCATGCCTAAGTTACTTTCAATGCTCACCATACGGAGATATTTTAGAAGGCAAAGAAAATTATATAAATTTGAAAAAATGTCTAAGAGAATTCATCACACAATAGGTTAAAAAATATCTTATTCTAGAAATTTATTGTATTACTATTTAGGAAAAATAAAAGGTACAGGTAAAACTTTTTATCTACATTCTATATTGATGCTCTCCCTCTTCTTTTAACAGACTCTGGTATCACTGATAGTCTTCTCCTAAAACAGAAAAAATTAAAATTTGAAAAATTAAGTGTAAAATAATTAAAACTTACTTTCCTGATTCGAAACCGTCTCCAAATAGTTCTGCTAACACTGCAATACCAACCATACATATGACGATCACAGGGATTGTCGTATAAAGTACTTTGGGCTCAAAATAAGATAGATCCGATGCCTCCTTATCTTTTGCATCATCAGGTGAGTTAGAAGTTGATTTAAGTGGCAAAACCGATGCCAATGTATTCAATATGTTAGTATCTGTTGAATTTCCATCCAAAGGTATATTTAAGTTTGTTACCGGGGACTCCTTAGACTTTAATGAATCTTTGGTAGAGGTTTTTAAGTTGATAGAACTTTCTTGAATATGTATTGAGTTTTCAACATTCAAACCATATCCAACCTTAATATAAGAAATTTGTACCAAAAACAGTATTAATAATAATATTAATTTCATATTTATAATATTTCCTTTTACTTTCAAAAGCCGTAGAAATAAGTAATATTGTGCTAAATATATTAATAAAAAAGCAATAATGAAAACAATTCTGTGAGGAATAACTTGTTGGAAAATGAAGGAAAAAGTCTGGTTTTGAGTTATTAATATTTATATCTTTTTATCCAAGCATCAAAAATGATCGGAACATAAAAAGTTTCGAATCCAATTTTCTCTATATTCTAATTTGATAAACTCAGATGACAAATTTCTTTATAAATTAATGAAAGCTGCAATATCGTATTATATATATTCCCTAAACCCTTTTTAACACATGTCAACTGGGTATCGTGGAAGCGCCCATGCCTTCACGTCATGTCTAATGCATGAGAGGAAGATTTTTATTGTAAAAAAGTCTATAATTTTTATTAAAAATATTTTGTTCACAAACATAGCAATTTTTAAGGCAGAACGCTTCAAGTTTAATGCTCGGCTGTAGAACTGGAGAAATGTAGGCATTAAGCTCCGAAATATGCCAATGCTTCTTTTTGCGAAACAAAATTGAGAGCCTATTACGTGGGTCAATTGGAAGGGACGAACTGGGCAAGTAAATAATTGCATCATCCTCATGATTGTAATATGCTTGACCCGCAATTATATCGAACCTGATCCCCGTGTTATCTGGATGGTTTTCGATTAAAGGGAACCCATAGTAAAAGTCAGTTTCTACCTTGATATTTTTTTCGCCATCTAAATCTGATATTGCGTTTGTGTCATTATATTCGAATTCTAGTTCACTTAGTTCTAAAGGAATATAGTTTGAAAGAATGTTTTGAAATTCCTCAATGTAATCTCTTGCTTTCAGAACTTGATGTTTTTTTAAAATAGACGTAGCAAGAATTCCCTGTATTCTCTTATATGAAAAGTTAACTCTCATGCCGTCAATGTTTCTTAGAGACGCATGATCCTGTATTCGAGGAGAAGATAGAAGATTTTTAATGTTTTCCTCAACAAATTCATCGAAAACCAAATTTCCTAAATTGTTATCTGCAGGTACAACGATAATATGTTTGATCAATTGGATTAACGTTAAGTCAAAACTCAATGCATGCTTTAAAACGTTGTAATTAATGCTATTTTCCGAAGATTCCCCTAGAGATCCTAACTCTGAGAAAGATTCTCTAAGCAAGTATTTTACATCTTTAATATTCATATACCTGAAAGATTTATTCATTGACATCCCTTTTTGTAAAAGAGAGCTCAACAAAAATAACAAAATTTCGTTGTTAATTGAATACCAGTTTCCCTCTATATCACAGTACATCATGCTACTGTAATCAAATAAAAAATTATATAGCTCCATCAAACTTATCTGAGATGTGCTAAATAGCTTTTTAAAAGTCATTTCGGAGTGTGAATTATTAGTTAAATTTCTATGACTAGCTGTGTAATCCTCGAAAAGATTCATAATAGCAGGAATTTTAATCATAACTACAATGCTGTTCAAACTTCCAACTACTGAAAGTTTATTTACATTGTAGCTTTCATTGTTAGAAGAGTTCTCATCATTTTGCATCTCAATTAATTCTCCATTTTCAGATTCGATAGCTAAATATGTTACATTACTACTTTTCTCACGTCTAAGATAAAAGGTCTCGTCTTCTGTACAAATAACAGTTGGAACATTGCAATTCTCTCCATTGTTTTTCAGGCCCTTTAACCACAACTGTTTCCCATTTCTAAGGCTTTCCTCGCAATTTGGATCCAATTGTAAAAGAGACCAACCACTGGCTGCCTTTGAGTATAGAGTATGGAAATCTACCTCCATTTTAGGGTATATTATAAGTTTGATTCACTCTGCTTAGATAAAACAACATAAACCCTTGTTCATTATATTTTAACCTCACACCAATATTTAAATATTACTTTCCCACATTTAGCGCCAATAATTTTTTTTTAATATGAAAATGCTAGTTTGATTTAAAAAAGTAAATGTTTTTATAGCTGTTAAAAAGAAATTTATGATATGTTATTTCTGCTGCATAATAACCATTTAGCCTTGATTTTCACAATTGATTTTTTCATGCTTTTCTTTAAATTGAATTAACAGATAGTTGGCGCCTACAGGGTAACAAATTTTTATCTAAAATTTTTCAAATTGTCCGCTTAAAAAAAAGTCAATAATTACTGTCGAAAAGTAAATTCAGACGTATAGTATAAAATAACTTGTAAGATAGTAATAATAAAATTTTGGCATCTACTGAAAGTTTATACACAGGTAATAAGTAGTCTTAAAATATCTTTTAGTGATTCAGGTTCTAAAACAAAATGGATTATTATGATGATGAATTTTATGATAGGAAGAACCAAAGCGGCTCAGAAATAGACCAAGAAGAAACCCCAGATATAAGTGAATTTAGTAAAAATGATGGTAGATTGAGATTCAGAGCAAATTTTAATTTGCCTAAAAAATATGCTGGAGAGAAAATATCTCTATCTGATTTTAAAGAAATGAGGGACAGAGAAATTTCTATTAGAGATGAAAACTCCAAATTTGGGGAGGTTGCATATGATTATAGCATTAATGATATTACTGGATTTGACAATATTAATGAAGAATACTCCAATTTTAAGAATAATATTCAACTATCTGATTCTATTTCCAGAAAGGTTGATAAATATAAAGAGTTGGAAGCTAACTTTTCTATTGTGGATAATACTAAAATCATGGATAAAATGATATATGATAAAGAAAGAGGTGAAAATGTGAAAAATCAGCGTAAAATATGGTCAGATATACTTGCAATACGTATCTTCATTCAAAATGCTTTAAAGTTATGCAATCAGCTTCCTCCAACTGGATTAATTTCGTCATTAAACGAAGACTCTAAAACTAAGTTAAATGAAATTAGAAAGGAAATACTTGATCTAACATTAATGAATCAAGAATTACAAATGTATCTTAATCGTAAGAATAAAAGACTTTCTTCAACTATTTTGAACGATTCAGCAAAGTTTGGAATTTATTCACGACTCAATTCCAAATCTTCTAATAAAAGAATTAAAGCTGAGATGAAGTTTTGGGATAAATATAATCCAGTACTAGATAACACTTTCGAATGGTGTATAGATGTTTGTGATGAATGGAAGAAAAATACTCAAATTGAGGTAAGTTAAAAAATTGGTTTTTTTGTGTTAATGAATTTCAATACTAATCAAAAGATTCAATGTTTTTGTATTGAAGTTCAAATTTAAGTTTGATATTCCAAATTTGTTTTTCAATTGCCAAATTAATATTAGTTTATATTATTTATTTGGTTCAAAGTCATGAATAATTAAAGAAGTTTAATTATAACATGTTTTGAAATAAAGAGATTTAATATATAACTGTCAAATTATTTGGCCTTGCAATTTTGGATATACTGAACGCTTTTTGTTGAATCTCTCAACAATTGTTCGTGGTTTTCACGAATTACTCAAGTAGAGGTAATGTCAACCGATAGAATTTCCTGTTTCTTGATGGTGTTACACCACTACTATATCCGAATGAATAAAGTAATACTTTTTTACTTGCCTGTAAACTTCGACTAACTTTTTAAAATTTTAGGTTCAAAAAAACTTCAAAGTACTCAACCAGTCTCTAAGGGTTCAGCTAGAGCAAATATTATTGAATAAAGAACATGCACTAAATAAGTCACGTCCTAATGCTAATTCTCTAAACTTTATAGGAATCGATTTCTTGAGAGATAAAGTAGATCCAATGTTAATGTATGAAATGAGCAAGGACATTTACGATGACTCAGACTCATTTGTTTCATTACTCAAAGAAATTATTTCTTCAAAGTCAATTACTGATCCTAATTTAAACTCTGTTTCTTCATCACTACTCAGCAAGGGGAAAAAGACAGTTAACAACGTAGATAGAAGAGCTTCAAAGGGAAGAAAGATAAGATATGTTCCTATTCCCAAATTGGAAAATTTCATGGCTTCATCTCCATCTCTATATTCGAACTCCTACCTTCCAGGCGCAGATAATGAAGAATTTGTCGACTGCATAATGAAGTCATTATTACTAGCATAAA
Organism: Cryptosporidium hominis TU502; assembly: GCF_000006425.1. Classification (NCBI taxonomy): domain Eukaryota; phylum Apicomplexa; class Conoidasida; order Eucoccidiorida; family Cryptosporidiidae; genus Cryptosporidium; species Cryptosporidium hominis. Next base: position 34,524 of record NW_667439.1, read on the forward strand.
CTATTGCCTAACTCCCTAAATAATTATAAAAGATAGCTTCATACTATATTTTACAATAGCTTATATTTAATTTATATATTTAATCTACTCTTAAAATTCAGTTTTTTTAAAAAAAAAAACATGTTCCAAAGTTCCATACCAGCTTGAGTCGCATGTTTTTACCGCCAAATGCTCACAAATTTTGGCCTAATTATTTTTAGACAAAATATAAATTATATTTGAACTAAATAAAATTCAAACTGGATGGAAATTGAATCAGTGATAATTTAAATTAATTAAAGATAAAAGAAGGTGTGGAAAAGAGACGATATTAAGTGTCAGGAACTAGCAAGACAAAGGTAATTAGAGTAGGAAAATTATATATAATGACGAACTCTCCATCTCCAAAGCACCAAACCCCACATTCTAATAGCCCAACTCACCATGGGCATACTATTAAAGAAGACCGTTTGGCCAAATATAGAAATGGAAGAGAGAAAGATTTAACAGTGACGAAATACAGACCATTAGAAGTGGTAAACTTTAATCCTCCAATAGATGCCATTAGACATGGATTTGGAGAGAATGGGATGAGATATATTTNCGGGAGATCTTCCTTTGGATGAATTGGAGGAAGGAAAGA
>NW_667440.1:0-35302 GCF_000006425.1 Cryptosporidium hominis TU502
AAGGGTAGTGATTTTGAGGACTACTTTTTGAAAAGAGAACTTTTGATGGGAATTTATGAAAAAGGATTTGAGAGACCATCACCAATTCAAGAAGAAAGTATACCAGTGGCTCTTGCAGGCAAAGATATCCTAGCAAGAGCAAAGAATGGAACAGGTAAGACTGCAGCATTTGTTATACCATTATTAGAGAAAATCAATACTAAAAAGAACATTATTCAAGGCTTGATTCTTGTCCCAACAAGAGAACTTGCTTTACAAACTAGCAGTATTGTGAAGCAGCTTGGTAAGCATATCAATGTCCAGTGTATGGTTAGTACTGGTGGTACATCTTTAAGAGATGATATATTACGTTTAAACAACCCAGTTCATGTATTGGTAGGAACTCCTGGTCGTATTTTGGATCTGTCTAATAAGAAGGTGTGTAACTTGAGTGGTTGTTTTATGTTTATTATGGACGAGGCCGATAAATTATTGAGTCCAGAATTTCAGCCAATTATTGAGGAACTCATAGAGTTTTTACCAAAAGAAAGGCAAATTCTCTTATATTCTGCTACTTTCCCCGTAACTGTTAAAGGTTTTAAGGATAAATATCTTGCAAATGCTCATGAAATTAATCTAATGGACGAGCTCACTTTAAAGGGTGTTACTCAATATTATGCTTTTGTTGAAGAGAAGCAGAAACTACATTGTCTTAATACTTTATTCAGTAAACTACAAATTAACCAAGCCATTATATTTTGTAACTCTGTTACAAGAGTTGAACTTTTAGCAAAGAAAATTACTGAGCTTGGAAGCTCATGCTTTTATATTCACGCAAGAATGCTCCAGTCTCACAGAAATAGAGTATTTCATGACTTCAGAAACGGTGCATGTAGGTGCCTTGTATCATCTGATCTTATCACAAGAGGTATTGATATCCAATCTGTTAATGTCGTTATTAATTTCGACTTCCCTAAATATTCCGAAACATACCTTCACAGAATTGGTAGATCTGGGAGATTTGGGCATCTTGGCCTCGCAATCAACCTTATAACTTATGAAGATCGCTATAACTTATATAGAATTGAAAAAGAATTGGCCACAGAGATTTCACCAATTCCCGCCCAAATTGATTCTGCCTTATATACTTAAAATCAAATCTTTTTCTTTTTTTTCTTATTCTGGTGCTAATGGTAAATTATGCAATATTGGTGTTTTTATTCCGTTAATATTTTTAATATTTCTGGAGTAAATAGCTAGAATTCGAATTGAAGCATGAAGGTGACTAGTTTCCTTTTCAATAATATATCGCAGGAATGGATGAAGAAGAAAAGGTCATAATAATGTTATTCAAGCTAAAATGCGATGTTTATTTGTAGATATTCAAGTTTATGTCCTTTCTAAATTAAGCCACACCTCTATTTCAGTACATTAGTCACTATCTATTCCCTTAAATCCTCTTGTTTGAATTTAAGATAAAAGATTTTAAGTCATTTTACGATTTATGCCACAATTTTATTAAATTGAAGGACCCGCCTTTTGAAAATTGGCCTTTATTCAATACAGAATTTTTTTCATAAAGGAGGGGAAAGAAGGAAGAAGGAAAAAAAGAAAGAAGATAAGTCGCCCATCTATTACGATTATAACTATAACTAAAGCCTGCTTTATCCTTGGAGGAAGGAAGAAAGAGTAATCATTTTTTTTATTTAAGAAGTATTGCTTGTCATTTATTCACTAAGAATTTGCATGCACATTTACATGCAAGCGCGCCATGTTCTGCCCACATGGAAATAACTATAATATATTTAAAGGGCTTGACTGGTAAAGTATGAATGGGTGAGTGAAGGCCAGAATTACTTGCTAAGTGATTTAAGGTATTGAATAGGAAGACCTTGATCTAGTTATATGGACAGCAATTGATGATTTGGCCAAGTTAGAATTGCATTTATGTGCTGCATTTGATTTACTCATTAACAAATGCGCTATCAGCATATCAGTATATGTTTCATATTGATGGATGCCATTTGGAACTATGGGAAGGGAAGTTGTGGTAAGGTTTTCATACAGCCATCAGCCTCTTACCAAGTCTGAATTTTAATTAGTGTAATACTCATTTTTTGTAAGGATTGTCTGCCATTTGATAATGAATGCAATAATAATGATAATAATAATGACAATATTAAGAGTATATTTGACATGGCTGAATATCTACAAATTAAAATTTTTTTTTTTTTCAAACTAATTATATTTTTGGAAGTGTTCTGTCATTTATTTTTTTTTAACTCTAAAAATTCTCTTTTAGCTCCAACTGCTACTTTTTTGAAGATTGCTCTGTTCGCTCCAGTTACATCAACCTTCATCTTGTCTGATCTTCAACTCTTTCCCTGCTTTTTTTTTCCTTCTAATTCTCTCTCCATCTGGCCTTTAATGTTTTCCCCCCATTGTATACTAAAGTATTTAGTGAATGTCAAATTGACTAGGCGGCAACTTTTGGCGGCAATTGGCGAGATTTAAAATAATCAAAATCAAAATAAAGAAAACTAATTCTTTCAAATAATTGTCCACATACTTAAATAAAGATTTTCAGTAAGTATTTGACAGTTACTTTAGAAAATGACGGCAAGTATTTGGAAAGAACTGGGTTCGTTTTCGTCAATATTAGGGTATATTCCCTATAATATTTTATTGGCATCGGAGAATATTCAAAATGAGAAAGAACTTAACTCTCAGACTAGAAGGGATAAGTTTGGAATAAGAAATTTGCTACCTGCTTTTGGTCATATTAGAGATTACTTTAACGTGAATAAAAATGGAAGTAATAAGGATTATCAATTAGAGTCAAATACACAAAAAACCAGTTCTGATAAAAGTAACTCAAAACTTACTAGAAATGATTTAGAGCAAAGATTGGCCAAAAAAATTCAAGAATTAAAACAAAATAATATAAATAGTAGGAGAAATAAACAAGATTCAAAAAAATCAACAACAAAAACTGCTCAGAAAGCAATTGATAAGAAGAATGTTAAACCTGAATCTGATGAAATACAACAATCTGAATCATCTTTTAAGTTTGGAAGAATTATTGATAGTACTTTATCTACTCCAAGTACTGCTGATTACTTGCAAAAGAAAGAATCAAAGATGAAAAAAATTAATAATGCCTTAAATGCCCTTAAAAAGGAGGAAGAGCTTATTAATAGTTTGCCTGAAGAACAACAAAAGGCTAAGATTAAGGAAATTGCTATGGAAAAGGCAATGAAGAAAGCTCAAGGAATTAAAGTTAAAGATAATAAGTCTAAGTTAATTAAGACTAAAAAGACTATTTTAGCTAAAAAGAAAAAATCTAGACAGAGATGGGCTGAAATTTCTAAGAACCAAAAGAAATGATTTTTAAACATACGAAATTTATCAAGTTATTATCTTATATTTATAAATTTTCCATGCTTTCTTAATTATTATTATTAATTTTTTTTTTCTTATGTCATTTGTTACTCACCTTGCATGAATACACGTGTAAAATTACAAATGCCGGTATACAATTTCTGATTGTTTTTATCCACATTGATTTACTGCATGTAATTTTGCATGCAAATAGTTAAAAGTTAAAGAAAATGACCAAAAAACTTAATTTATTTTAAGGTTAATAAATTCCAGAATTTTAAATTTTATTTCTTTTTCCAAGTTATAACTTATTGGCTTCGAATTGGAATTTGTAATATCATATAGAACTATCATTATTGTAAGGGCTAAATATTAATGAATTACAATAACATAGAATAGAAAAGATATAGCGAAATTAAATAAGAATACAAATGAATCTAAAATGTGATATGAAACAAGAAAAAAAAAATTTAAATTGTTCGCATCTCTTTATCAATCTTGATTCTTATTCTTTACAATCTTCACCGATTGCTGGAAGAATTTTACATTGTAAGAAATCAACAAATTTAGCTGGAACCCTCAAAAATCGATCCCACAGATGAATCGCCCTTTTCACTCTTTGAGTTTTCAGTAGTTGAGAAAGAGGCAGCAGAAGAAACCGAGTTTTCTAATGGATTTGAAGTGCTTCTTTCGCCTTTTCCAAGACTCTGCTCAGTTTGGAGGGAACTCTCAATACTTGAAGGAATTGGAGTATCTTCTCCTGGTGCAATAGATTTATTCAAAAGCTTCTTTCTCTTATCGCTCTTAGATTGCTTCATCTCCTTCTTAATCTTCTTCACCATTTCTTTCCTCTTCTTGGAATCAGCCTGTTTCTTTTGTTTATGTACCTTGTATCCTTCCTTTCCGAGTGCTTTCTTCAATTTGTGAGCTCTGAAAGGCCTTGAAATGGCTGACTTGAATTTACTGAATCTTCCTCTCTTGTTTTCATATATGATCTTCTTTAGATTATATTCATTACGTCTACATACTGAAAGTCTCTTTTCAAATTTATTAATATCAGTCTTTGCTCTAATGGCTTCTTGTAATGAAGATTGTGCCTCCAATTTCAATTCTTCAATTGTAGTAGCAGATTTCTCAAGATCTTCTCTAACACTACTCAATGCATTTCTAAGTTGAACATTTTCTTCTCTTAAAGCTTGAGCATCTGCTAACACCTGTGAAAGTTGTTGAGCATTATATAAAACACCATTAACAACAATTGAATCTGATGATCCTTGTGAATTGCTACTCATTGAAGCTTTTTCAATTGCTTCTTTTAAGTCACCTGATACCTTTTCATTTAAGAAACTGTTATAAAACTTTAACTGAGTGAATTGTCCCATAGCTAATAGATACCATTCATGATTTTGTTGTACTGCTTTTTGTAAAGTAGCTTTGCATGTATCTAAATCTACTGACTCTGGAAGACTTATTGTTTCCATTCCTTGTGGAAACACACTCTGTAATTCTTGTACTGCTTCATGTACTATATTTTGTTTTCTTTCATAACTTAAACTATAAAAGTACTTTGAAAACCCTTCCAAAATTCCTATTACTGAAGTTGACACCACCAATTGAACTATTGCAAATAATGCAACCAAAACTGAAACTAATCTAAAGTTCATTTTTATTCTACTATTTCTTTTAATGCTCAAGTATAACTCAGTTGATAATTTATATTAAAGCATAAAAACTTTACGTATTAATAGCTGTTTAAACACCAATTACTATTTGTCTAGTGTAAGTAAACCTTTAATATAAGTCCTTTTTTAACTTCCTTCGCTTTTTTTTTTTTTTAATTTACCCAAAGTCTAACTCAATATTTGAAATATATTTAAGCTTAATATTACTATGCAGGTTGCATAAAACCAATAAGAACCTTTTTTGTTGTATTGCAAAATATTAACAATAAATACCTTATTTTTCCACCCTTTCAACAAGAAAAAATATATTTTCTCAATTCTCTCCTATATTATCTCTATAATTCAAGATCATTCTATTTTACTCATTCACAACTTTTGCAATTTATAGATCGAAGTTGCCGCCACACGTGTATGACATACCGGCATCCCCACAATAAACATGCAGAAATTTTTTATTGTTAAAATATTTAAAAGACAATTTGGCGGTAAATACATGCAATTTATATTTCATTTTAATATTGTATTAAAAAAAAAGGAAATCTACAAAGCTAAAGAACAACTAGAAGAGCTGAACCCTGTTTAACATACAAAAATATACTATCTATTAACACTTTGTAAGAAAATATAGTAAGAAGTTTTTACTTCCCTCCAAACTACTATTCCCCACGATATTATATAATTAATCTTATTTTTTCATTCATGTACACTAAATTTGCTCTTCTTTCTCCTTTTATTATTCTCTTATTCCTCTCCCTCTGTTCTTATTTCATCTTAACCTTTTCCTTCTTCTTCACGATTTCACACAAATACATCTGTTGAAATGTAATCCATTCTTCCTCGAATACAATTGGAAGAATAGTTGAAAATATTCTGATCATCAATATTAGAGTTTTCTATGATGGCGCCGTTTAATTCTGTTGAATTTTTAAGTTTTGTAGCTTTCAGTTTCTTTTTGCATTCTTTCTTTGGAATATCATTGGATGAGACCTGATTTTGGGTCTTCTCAGTTGCTATTGTGTCAATTTTATTAGTTTTTGTGTAATTACTTTTTCTCATCGTTGGACTCTTTTTAGCATTCTCTGAATCCATATTAACTAATGAAGAAACTGATATTTTCTGATTCTCAATATCTGAATCCTTTGGGTTTGAATTTATTATTTTTGTCTTTTCAGAGTTGTTCTCTGATTTATTCTTTGTAGTTTGTGGTTTGGATCTTTTTTCCATTTCACTAAAATCTAATTTTGAAGAATTAAAAGTAATATAACCAGCTCCATCATCCAAGTAAAATACATCGTTCTCTATATCATACGAATTAGATTCTGAAATTACCACCTTCTTAGAATTGGATGATATCTCATTATTTGGCTTTAAAGATTTATTTGATACTTTAATTTGTGTAGTCTTCTTAGCATTATTTGAATTAATATCTGTTTTTGTCTTACTTGCTATTGAACTCTTTTCAGTGTTAACTAATCTTTTGGATGGTTGTGTTTTTTGAACTTTTCCTTCATTAGTTGAATTTGTCGTCATCTTCTTTACTAATTTCCTTCCTTCATCTATTGTTGAATTTTTTGTAACACTATCCAAATTTAAAGTTTTTAATTCCTCCAAAATCTTCATATTCGTATCCGCATTTGGTTTCTTCTTTGGTGAAAAGTACGGATTTGTTTCTATAATAGTACAAGATTCATTATCTTCAACAATCTGTTCATCATTACAAACCGAGAAAAAGTTCTCAACACAATTAAACCATCCAAGCTTATTTTGAAAGAATCCAGGAATTGATGAGCATTCTCTTCTTCCTTTCATTAACATTCTATTTGCTCTATCCATTACTTCCTTCTTTTCATTATAATATCTCGGAGAATTTACTCTTGTTGGAAATCTTGTCTCCATTGTTCTTAATTCTGTCTCATAATTTATCTTTGAAAGCTGAGAACTCATCAATTTTTCTGCTACTAGTGCTGCTTCTTCTACTATTTTAGCTCTCTCTATATCTGATTCATTATCATCACTAAGAATACTTGGTGTAACATACTTGTCCTGATATTCCAAACTCTCTGTACTACTTATTCCTCTTTGTGACATTTCATGAAAGGTTGAATTAATTGAATTAAAACTCTGAGTCTTGCTGTAATTACTCCCATTATCCAATAACTCTAAATTCAGTGGAGATATAATAACTTTCTTACCTACTTCAATTCTTGGAGTTCTTTCCTCAATCTCATTATAAATAATCATCTTTTCTAACTTATCAACTCTTCTCTTAATATTCTATTATTTATCTCAAAATGTTCAAACTCTTAATCTAAATTAAATTCAAGTATCCAAACTTTACAAAGAAAAAACCACTCGGCTTTATACTAATCACAAAAACTGAGCACTCAAGTGCTTCTACTCTCCTTTATTTCTCTTAACTATCAATCTTATTTTTTTTCCAAGTTGTTTTTTTTTTTTGCTTAAATAACTTACTTTTATAACAACTATATAAACTCTATCTCTCTATCATCTACACCTTTTACTATACTTTACCTTAAATTACTTTATATTAAAACATTTACACACAATTTTCCCATTTCGCTTCCCGCCAACTACCCTTTTTGCTTTACTTGCAATTTTTTTAGTAACATATGACATATTGCTTTGCATGCATTTCCCGCTCATGATTGAGCGGGTGTGTGTTGTGGCGGGCATATTGTTTTATTTAATTAAAATGGAGTACAATTTTAATTATCTGGTATAATAATAATAACAATAGATTAGGAAGTAGAAATTGGAAGGGTTTATTGAAAATTTTAAATTATTAGTTAAACATTTTATAAATAATATTTAAAGTATAGATTTGATAATAAAAAAAACAAGGAGTAATAAGATAGATCTTAGGCAAGTTTACAAATACTTTAAAGCCACTAATAATAGAAATATTTTAAATTTAACATCATTTCAAATAAGTTACCTGTTTAAGGCAAAATATTTTTATTAAAAATAAAAAAAGAAATGTTTACTTTTCCTTGATATATTTAATTATCTTTTGATTTAATTAATTTTTAGTAAATAGATCTGTTTGGCGCCTTTTGCATGCAAACATAGGTAACGGAGGGGGGAGTGAAATTAATATGAAATTACTGAAAGAAAATAAATAAATTGAGTTAAATATATGCAAAGGGAAGTAAAATATAGTTAAGTAATTGAGTTTAATTTCTAGTGTTTTTTCATATTTTCTTTCCTATAGAAGAATTGATTGATTTACGTCAAATAGAGGGATAAGTTTGAAAAAAAAAGGAAGATCTTAAAAAGGAGGTAATCAGTGGGGAAGGGAGGAGAGAAAAAAAAAAAAAAGCAAATTTTGTGAAAATTATAAGGAATACAAAATGAAAAGGATATTGTGGGTATGCTTGTTAGCATTATCAATATGTCAGAAAGGATTAGGACTGGGAGTAAGAGTGGGAGTGGGAGAAAGTAATCCTCTTCCTGCTCAAACAAAGTCAAGGATTAATTTAATTATTAAAAAACAAATTAGTAATTATAATTTAGATATTCCTGAAGTAATTATTGGAAAGATTTCGGAGGTAATGAATGATTCCATCTCTCTCACTTTTGAAAAAATGAATAGTTCAGTATTGGACTATTGTAATAAGAAGATTGGGGAAATACTTGAAACTCTGAAAATAACTTTTCCAGATAATTTTGAGAAAGATCTGTGTTATAACGTAATTGTAAACCATCTAAAGCACGTTATAAATCGTCAACATTTTGCTGAAAATATATATCAAGTATCATCAAAGAATCTATGTGAAAATCCTGATTCTTCATCTCCATTAAGTAAATTTAGCCATAAAGAATGCTCATTCAACTCTAATAGAGACCGAAATAGTAGCAAGGAGAGAATTATTGTGACCCCAGAATTAGCATATTTGATTTCAGATCTATTTCCTATTGAGCCTAATCAAAAAGAGTGTGTAGTAGCATTTATGAGAATCTTATCTTTACCATTTGGTTTAGAAAAAGAAAAAGCTGAAGAATTATGTAAAACAGTGCTTGAAACAAGGAAAACAGTACATTTTTATAGAAATGATCTTGTTTCAGACTCTAAAGGCTCATTCAATAAAGTACATGAAGTTTCTTTGTCATCAAAACTGACACCATTCAAAAGAACTCCTCCTTTTGTGGAAATTAGCCATCCTCATGGAGTTGGTGGTATATCTTATTCTTCAGAAAGAGTTAGTGAAATTAAACATTCTACTCAAATTTTTGGAAAACTGGTTACTTTACCATTTATCAATAGTCCAATTGAATCAATTAGTCATTCAGAAAAACAACTAAAATACTCACAAGACCATAGTAAATTACCAAAAAATGAAATTCCAAAACTAAATACTAGAGAGGAAATTGTATTCAATGACGATATATTTAGTGACCTTATTTTCCCCTGTAAAACTCTCAATTATGAAGCAAAAATATTAGCATCCATACTTTTCTATTACTCAAATTTATTGAATATACCAATTACTACTGAGGATGCATGCATTACATGCATGCGTAGTGTTCTGGTTCCCGCCATTTCTGTACCTAAAAATAAATCAAGAGAAAAGAAAAGAGGAATAACACCAAGTGAAGTAATTAATCCATTTATTCCAACATGTGTGAATGCTTTAATGACAATGTCAATGTTTTCTCCTGCAAGTAAATTAACTTTGGATTATATTCCATCACTTAGGACTTCGGAAAATGCATCTAAAGCTTTTGGGAAATTATGTAGCAAAACAATGAACAGATATATTCAGATTTTTGGGATGATTGGAATTGGAAATCACGGTATTTCTTGTAATCCCGCCCAAATTCTTTTGATTAATTCTCTCCAAATCTCAATTTGGACTAGATTTAATGCTTTATTTGCTTCAAATGAACTAGCTCAGGTTGCATGTAGAGTCAACATAGATTCTCATGCAAGTCAAGCTTCAGGGGAATGTATTAATTTGATGAAGAAGATTACTTTAGGAATGTCACACGATGACATTAAGACTGTATGTCAATCTACTGTCAAGTTTTTACAGCCACAACCGGTTGTATTGAATCCAATACTATACACAATAAGTTCAATTTTTCAAAGTATTACCGAGTCAGTTGTATATAGCAATAGTATTAGTGGTTCCCCCAATATCTCCAGTTTTATTAAGCTATCAAAAAAGATACTTTACTTTTCTAAACCAAAAATGGATCCTCAAGACTACATTGATTCTTGCAAAGCTCTATTAGGGAATAATATTAATATAAAATTAAAGAGCAAAGAGATATATAAGATTTGTAAATTCACATCAAAACCTGTCTTAAATGTAGTCATGCATTACCATATCCCATTAGAACTTCAACTTTTTCACAAGAAGCAATTCAACCCTAGGATCACCTTCATCAAAAACACAATTAAAAGCTACAGCAACCTGGTTAAAAGAGAGTTTAGTATTCACAATAACGAGTGAGCAATCAAAATATCTAGATTTCTATAAATTATTTTTTATTTCCTTTTTTTATTTTATTAACTTACGTGGCAAGTTTGGGCGCCAAATTCTTGCATGCATAATTGTAATGTTTTTGACCTGTTAAAGTCATAGAAAAATTTGTTTGGTTTTTTTTTGGAGTTTATGATTCGGACTTTGTTCTTTCCTTTTCGTTTTCCCCCTTCTCCAATGTTCAAGTCGAGACAAAGAAAGAAAAAAATGGTAGAATATACAAAAACTCATTGAACAATCGTTAGGTATTAAACGCTTTCGTCGTTCCTATTGAAAATTCTAAAACACTAACTCGAGTTTATCTGAAGCATAACTCGCTTGTGTACAAAAATCTTAAGTCGAAAAAATGTGTACACATCATATTAACTTCTTTATAACCAACAAAAATTCCAAATAATTTTTTATTATATAATCAGGGCACACTCTTTACTTTTCATTATCTTCCTTTCTAATATATTATAATCTTAATGTGCTTTAAATATCTTATCAAACTAACAAAGAAAAACTTGTTTTCTTTACTAAAATTAAGTGTATTACTATCTTCTTTATTTTCCATCTTCTTGTAATTAATGGTCTTCGATAATCTGCTGTGGGGTATTTTCTATTGCCTCAGCCTGATCAAGCTGAGATAATATAAAACTCAAATCACCAAATCCATAAATCCTTCCGTATTTAGTGTCAACATATGGATTACCTTCAGAGTCGACTTTAAGTACCTCAGTGAAATGTTCCCAGTTAATTCCTGGTTGCTGGCTTCCTAATCCTGGAGCTTCAACTGATGTATGAGTTGCAGGGAATGCTGCTCTAGGGCCAATATCTTCTCTTTCCTTTATTAATGGAACAAATGCATGACTTTCTGATAATGTATCTGTACGAGATACTGGTAATGCTGCCTTTGGAATTGAAACCAATATTGTATATGGGAGATTTCCCGCCGGCGCTCCAGGGGCAGGAGCCCCAGTTCTAGAGGCGGGCTTTGCTGCGTGTTCTTGGTCAAGGTGTTCAGGAATGACAGGAATATATGAATGATTGAAGTTTGATGGTACCTTAACTCTAGATGCTGGGAGAGATGAAGTTTCAAAGTTTTCAGTAGATCCAAAGAGAGGAATAAATCCGTGGGTTGTTTCCGAAGGTTGCCCAGTTCTGGAAGCAGGTAAAGCTGCAGTATCATTATAAAGGTATAACTTTGTAAATAGGGGAGTAAATCCATGATTAGGGTCTGTTTGGAATTGGGTTCTTGATGCTGGTAGAGAAGCGTTTCTTCCTTCAAATATAGAAGATTCAAATAAAGGAACGAATCCATGTTCAGTATTAGCTGGGTACTTTGTTCTAGAAGCTGGGAATGCTGCAGTTTCTGTAAAGTTTTCAACCATAAATAGAGGAATGAAACCATGATTTGGATCGATTGGATATTGAGTTCTAGAAGCTGGGAGAGATGCATTTCCAACATTATACTCATAGTCTGGAATTAAAGGCGCAAATCCATGAATTGTATCGGCTGGATAATGGGTTCTAGAAGCAGGTAATCCAGCTGTTTCGTTGGAGCTATAATCTGAAATTAATAAAGGAATGAAACCATGTCTAGAATCTACTAAGAACTGAGTTCTTGAGGCTGGTAAGGATGCGTTTCCTCCTTCATATGTTGAAGATTCAAATAGAGGAACGAATCCATGTTCAGTATTAGCTGGGTACTTTGTTCTAGAAGCTGGGAATGCTGCAGTTTCTGTAAAGTTCTCAACCATAAATAGAGGAATGAAACCATGATTTGGATCAGCTGGATAATGAGTTCTAGAAGCTGGGAAAGATGCGTTATGATCACTATAGTTTGTGCTAGTAAATAGAGGAATAAAGGCATGTCTAGAGTCCATTTGGAATTGGGTTCTTGATGCTGGTAGAGAAGCGTTTCTTCCTTCAAATATAGAAGATTCAAATAAAGGAACGAATCCATGTTCAGTATTAGCTGGGTACTTTGTTCTAGAAGCTGGGAATGCTGCAGTTTCTGTAGAGTTCTCAACCATAAATAGAGGAATGAAACGATGATTTGGATCGGTTGGATATTGAGTTCTGGAAGCTGGGAAAGATGCATTTCCACCATTATACTCTAAATTACTATTGAAAGCTGGGATATAATTGTGCCTAGTATCAATTGGAGCACTTACTCTAGACATTGGAAGAGCTACAGTGCCATTAAGGTAGTAGATCCTCTCCAAAATAGGTAAATATCCATGTTCAGTATCAGCTGGGTACTTTGTTCTAGAAGCTGGGAAAGATGCAGTTTCATTGTTTTCCATAACCTCAAATAGAGGAATATATCTATGATTTGGATCAGAGGGATGGCTTGTCCTTGAAGCTGGGAATGAGGCAGTTTCGTTGCTTGCAACTCTTTGGAAGATCGGAATATATCCATGCTTGGTGTCAATAATGGCTCCTACTCTTGAAGCTGGAAGTGAGGAAGTCTCAGTTTGGTTGTAAATCTCAAATATTGGAATAAATTTATGCTTGGTCTCAGTTGGTTGACTAGTTCTAGAAGCTGGAGATGCTGCATTCTCAGTATTATTGGATGCCATGTATAATGGAATATATCTATGATGCATATCTGAAGGATAGTGAGTTCTTGAAGCTGGTAAAGCTGCCGTTTCTGTTGAGTTATCCAAAATATATAGAGGAACAAAACCATGCTTTGGATCAGCTGGGAAACTGGTTCTAGAAGCTGGGAATGCTGCACTCTCCGTGTAATTGTATGTCATATATAATGGAATATATCCGTGATTTGAGTCAATTGGAGCTCCAGTTCTTGAAGCTGGTAAAGAAGCTGTATCATGGCTTGGAGATTGTTTATTTACAAGTGGAACAAATTTATGATTTGGATTAGCTGGATATTGAGTTCTGGATGCTGGGAAGGCCGCATTTTCATCATTCCTAGTTGTCATAATAACAGGAATGTATTTATGAGATGTGTTCTCGGGGTATCTACTCTTAAGACTATCAGGTCTAGGAACTTTCTGCGTAATTGGAACATACCTATGTTTTGAATCGACCAACACAGATGTATGAGAAATTGGATAAGAAGCTCTTGGCTTATTATCAGTATTCTTTGGAATCATTGGAATATATTTGTGCTTAGAATAATCAACTACAGTCTTTTTAATTTGTGTTGTCTTTGTAGGTATCTTATGTAATGGATCATACAATGGTTTAAATGGTCTATGATCAGTATGTGTAGCTGGGAATGCTGCACGTCTTCTTAAAGTTGGAGCAGAACTGAATCCTTCGTAGTACTTGTGTAGACTGAATTTGTTGTAAATAGTAATACATTCAGATTCATTATTATTTTCGCCTTTAGAACTTTCATCACGTAAGAATTTGGATTCAACAGATCCGCAAGCCACGTAAAACACCTGCGGAAATTTGGAAAAGTATTTTGGAGCTCTAAAGAGAATCATATGTGGCTCTGAATTCTCCCAATTGTCCATTAATCTAACGCATCTTTCACAAAAATCTTGCTTATCATTATTATTAAATAACTTCGTAAATTCGTATGGTCCCTTCTCTGGCCAAGGTGTGCCCATGGCCCTTCCCGGTTGGAAGAGTAATAACTCCAAAACATTAGTAAAAAACTTCCATTCTGGGTTTACTACTTGTGAACTTTGATCATTAGGTCTTAAACTTCTAGTTTCTCCACTTGCCTGATATGTAGGCCCAAGAAAGCAAAGAACCAATATTAAAGAAAGTATTCCTGCTACCTTTCGGTTCATCTGTACTAATGTTGACGTTAATACTTGATACTCAAAATTCGTAAACTTTATTCAACTCAGCAAAAGTTCCGAAATTCTCGCAATTTCCGTTTCCAGATATTCTTTATTATGAGAGTCTATCTTTGAACTTAATTCTAGTATTTATTCCAGTTTTTAAATTTTATTATCTAGTAGGAATTTGGAGAAAAATATTATTTATGTGCCTTCCGAATCTGGCTCCAATCTTTTTCAGTTTTACTACTATCCTTTTCTGACTGATTTTTTTTTGTATATTTTTTTTATTCTCGAGACAATATTTAACGTTACCTATTTATCCATTAATATTATAATTATTGCCTATATTTTTTGTCCACCTTTCCCTCTTAAGCTTATTTCTAATATATTCAAATTACCAGCCTTTTAGGCGGGGCGAATTTGTGGCGCCATGGCTCCGTTCTCGAGCGTGATTGGTATTGAAATGAAATACATTTGAATCTTGATGGATGAAATAAAATCAGCATGGGGTAAGAGGGAGAAATATCCCAATTGGTATAAATGTCATCAGGACATTATAGCAAAAGAAAAAGATAGCACCCCATTGTTAAAACTAAATCTTAAATGATCTAAATTCTATTAAAATCTATGCTTAAAATAATGATATATGAGTAAGACTCTAATTATTTTGTCTTTGTCACTACTTTCCTTAATTACAACGATTTACTATCTCTCATACTTTCTTTTCTTTCGAAATACTCATTCAATCTTTTATCAAAAGATAAAAGAAAAGATCGTTTTGTTGGTTGTAGTTATTTTAATTCGAGTCTTCCCTAGCTTTTCCCATTAGTCTTAATACTTTGTAGAACAATAAGCTCTTTTTTTATCTCAGGACTTGGGAATATTCTTTTTCTGAATTTGCCGTTTTTGCATTACATTGGAGTTACCCCTTAATTAAAAAAAACTGTCTAATCATTTCTTCCTCATTAACTTTTCTTTAACATTCACATGCAACATGCAGTAATACAAATCAATTTAACATTTGTAAATATACATTGAAGTTACTAATATACCCAATAAAACAAATGTAATAATGATTGTCTATTAACACACACTTTACTTTTCTCCTCAATTATTTTTATTATTACTTGTATTTTTTCTTGTTCTTAATAGTAATGTTATACATAATATTGTATATTTTTTATTCACCAATATGCAAAATCCTTGAAGTCTCTCTTTCCCTCTTAAGCGATTCATCAATATCCTGTTGAGTTGCAACAGGTTTTAAAACTGTATATAAGTTCTGCATGTTAACATCAACTTGTTGTTTCTTTTCATACTTCATCTTTCCTGACAATGCCAAAGCATTTAAGAAGTCTTGATCTGGAATGCTTCCTTTCTTCTTGCTTTTTCTCTTTATAATCCTAGCCATTTTGGATGAATTCTTAACAACATATGAATAAGCTTTAGTAAACTCCTTCCTTGCATTCCTTAAAGCCTTAACAGCCTTTTTATAACGGATTGGTCTCTTTCCTAAAACTCCTCTTGCATATCTATAGTGTTTATCCAACCCTAAAGCTAAATGTTTTGTACACTTTCTAGCTTCAAATGGTGGTTTAGATTGAGTAATCATCATAAACTTATCAGTGGATAAGTTATTTAAAGAACAAATGACGTGTAATATATACGCAGCTCTTCTTGTTGATGCCATTTTTGCAACTAACTGTTCTCTGTTTTTGGATGAAATTTTCTTTCCTGCTGGACCAAATATTCTTTCATTCAATTCAGAATCAGCAATTTCTCCAAATGCTTGTAATAAAGCCTCATCAACAACTAATCTTGGACGAATAAAGGCTGCAACAGGCATCATGACTTGAATCTCGGTAGTTTCTGCCTTTGCAGAAAATGGTCCTCTCTTTTGAGTTGGAGTGAACTTAACAGGTCCATCCCAATTAATAATTTGCTTCAATTTGTCAATTGGTAGAGTAGGATTCTCAGGTTCACCAGATATTGCTCCCATTAATCCTGACTCACTTGGTAGCTTAATTTCAACCAATAAATGTCTAATCCTCTCATCATCCTCATACTTTGACAATAAATCAGTTTCTTGAATTCCTTCAAAACCTAAGATTTGAACATTTGCTTCCCTTGGAATCATTGACTTGGATTTATACTCTTCAATCAAATCTTTAATAGTTGCAGTTACGTATGCATCAGGTGAAATAAATACTACTGTTGACCATAAAGTGTCTGTATTTCTTATAACAAACCTTACTGGATCATTAGGATTCTCCCAATGTAATGCATCAGTCTCTACCCAGAATTGCATATCTGATTGCACCCCCAACTCTGATAAAGTCTTATCGTCACCAACTAACTTTCTTCCGCTTGAGAAATAGATTGCGACAGTCTTTGGATCATTTCCTCGTCTTTCTGCTAAGAAAGTCTTAACATCTCCCAGTTTCTTTGATCCTCTACCAGAGGTAACAACAGTTGTTCCATCTGGCCATGAAAATCTTAATCCTGTTAATCTTTGTGATCCAGTATCCGAGGAAGACTCTCCTCCGGAAGTGCTGGAATCAACTTCTCCATTAGAATCGACTACTACTTCAATCATATCACCATCTTTTAATTTATATGAGTCTATAGAAGCGTCAATATTGATCATTTTATGAGCTTTTTCTCCTCCCAATTTACGACTTAATGTAACAGATTCTGGATTAGTTCCCTTTAAGCCTGCTAAAGTCCCCCTAAACTGACTTAACTTGGATGATAATGGAACAGGAATGTTACATGTTGATCCATCATCCCATTTGACGATCAAATTTACCATTCCATCTCTAATAATATTTCCAGTATCATCTTTTTTAACTTCTTCCATGACTTCCACAAATAGTTCCATTCCTCTTGTAATCTTTGATTCTTCCACAGTTTTTTCTGGTAATTTTTCATAGTACCTTCTATATAAAGCTCCATTCTCTAGTTGTTTCTCTGAATATAATCTAATTGTTCCCAAAGGAATATTTCTCCTCTTTGAAATACTTGCAATGATTGATTTGATCTTTGTAGTAGGGAAACATACAATTTGTACGGGGGCTAAATCCCTATTAATGATCATAATATTCAAAGTCATTGTTGGTTTTCCATTTTCAGCCATTTTCTGAGTACCATCAACATACTCTTTATCATTAATGTCCTCAACTGGAATTGTGGAAGGCTCAATTGGTGAGCCTGATAGCTTTACTCTAAAGATAATTCCTGGTATTATTCTTAACTTTCTTAAAGTAAGCAAGTCATTGGATGGAATTAATGATGTTGGCATCATTCTTCTATCAATTCCAATAATCTCCAAGTGTATGGAACTTGGAATATAGCTTCTTCTCCAAGCTATTAAACGTTTTAACTGTTTAATAGTAGTAGAAGGATAAACCCCCAATAATAAATCAAATCCTGAAAAATCATCAAACCTTATCCTAACATCCATTGGAATCTCATGCTTTCCTGTTAACCTATTAAAGTATGATGGTTGTAAAGTTACATACTTATATGGTCCAGTTCTTACAAACAATTCAGTATCTGCTACAATATTTAACTGACTTAAATTGTAACCTCTTAATCTTCTCCACATTACAACTTGTCCGTTAATATCAATATCTTCAACTTCTAAATCAATTTCGGAAAATGGAACTCTTAACGGTCCTGATAGTGCAACTCTTATTGAATCTATTGAAGTATTTTCCCAAACTTCAACAGAAAATCTTTTTTGAGAATGTGGTGCATCTTGGCAACTTAGATAAATCTTAAATCTACTTCCTTTTCTAAATGGTAACTCAGTCCTTGAAAAGTTTGTTTCTGGGCCTGCAACAATAACCACATCCCCATTCCTTATTCCCAGCTCGTATAAAGATAGCTCCGCTTCTGGAGAATCTATTCCAATATTTACTGGGTATGGATTCCCTTCTTTCATTATCCCTAACCTGATCTGATTAACCGGAATATTCTTTTGCATATTAATATCATATATTAAATCTGAACCTGTTCGACTGTACAATGTTGAATAAGCAACATTCACTCTTTTTGCTAAGAAATATAGCTTAATTTTGACTGTCTTCAAAATGTAATCCCCTGGGATTCCACCCCCAAATCCTCTAGCTGCTTGACTTTGGTGACGAGTTACTCCTCCTTCAGCTATTCCTGTATTATATGATGGATAATCATCATCAACCATAGAGTTTTCGCTACCTACGACTTGAACTCTCTCTTTCTTTTGACTACTTCTATTATGTGTTGAACTACTTTTTACTAAAAATAATGGAGATTCCAAATCTTCCAATCCTAACTCATCAACAGTTGAAGTTCTTGGCAATATTCTCTCTCCATCCGAAATATCGTAATTACCTGTGATACCAAAGTCTTTCATCACTTTATCTTTTAGATTACCTATTGTACGTTGCCTTTTTATTATTATGTCTTCAACAATACCGTCAGGCAATGTTACTCTCAAATGAGCATCATCAGGTGACAACTCCACATATTTTGAAGAATTTTGATTTTTGTTTCCGATATTAGTTTCTCCCAAGTTTGCTTCATTCAAGTTTTCTGATCCAGATGCCTCATTTTTATTTGGAATTGCCATTACCAAATCATCTGATGATATTACAGATATGGGAGTTTCTGTTGGAATCTCTGAACCTGTTGACTTCAAGAAGTAATTATATGATGAAAGTCCTTTCTCTTTTTCCATGCTAGACTGGAAAAAAGATACTAATGCTTGTCCTAAAGTCGTCTTTGGAGAACCTGACAATCTCACCTCAGAACCAGTATCCTCAAATAAAACACTTATTCTATGCTTTCCATTTTGACTTTCTGTACCAAATACCCAACTTAATTGAATAAATATTACAATAAGGTGTAACCACCTCATTGCTATCCTAAATTTTCAATATCTACTTTATTAATTTTTTCTCTCTCCAATTTATTCCACTTTTTTCTTTTATCAATTGCTACTCATCAAGTCATCTAACACTTTAATTAAGGCCATTTATTTAAGCAATCTATGCGGCTACTTTCATGGCCCTCCTTCATATATGTATTGCTATATTCTCATTTATTTATGCTACACAGCCGTGTGTGTACACACTTCAACACACATACTCCTATTACGCTATGTCTTTAATTATTTATCAGCTTTTTTGGCCCTCTCCCCATTTTTTTCCCTTTGATGGTAACTTTCTCCCATATCTCCTTTTTTTCTATACTCAAAAATTTCCTCCTCCTTATCTGCCCTCTCACCTAATTACTGCGCATGCAATGCCTGCTGTCCACATAAGTGCATGCATGCATATAAGGCGGGCGCCTCTAATTAATACAAAGAAAGTAGCATTTGAGTATAAATTTATTACAATTCATAGAAAATTCTTATTTTCCTACAACCATCGTGGCTATACTAGTGTAAGGAGTTTGAAACTAAAAAATCTGGTAATCAGACTATGTGGAATACCAAAAAAAAATTAAAAACTCAAAAAATCTAGCTCTTCCTTCATACTTTTATTCTTTTTTTTCGAATAAAAAACATATTAACAAAAAAGTTGCAAGTATTTTAAGCTTGCCGCTTAAATCATAATACAATGCTCCTGAGCTAATTAATCAAAATTGCTCAGTTCAGTAGTTAAATTTAACTTGGTCTTATTGCCTGGACTAGTTGAGCCTCGTCCCGATCCTCTTAGATTATTGCTTGTACCTGTCTTTTTGCTTAAGTCCTTGTTTCCTGTATGTATATCTAATACCGGAAGTGAAAAAACGCTTGAATCAAGAACATTTGGAGAGTTTGATGAAGTGTCAATAGTAACCAACGAAGAAGACCCTAGTTGCTGTCCAGGAGTACTTGTTTTTCTAGTAGGATTTCCTCCTGTTCTAGATACGCTTTCTTCTGTGCTAATTGCTGATTCTGATACGCTTTTTCTTAAAGCTGCCAACCTAGCTCTTCTCTCTCTAATTGCCCTCAACCTTTTCTTTCTCTCTTCTTCTTTCCTCTTATTTATGAAAAACCAAGATAATCCTCCTGAAAGAGCTCCTACTCCTAATAAAGCTCCAGCAATAGAACCTCCAATTACTGCTCCATTGTCTGATCTTTGTCCTAAAAAAAATAAAAGTCAGAGTTCGTATAGAATATCATAAAAATTTAACCTACCTACTTGGTTTTGATCGCCATCGCCTCCACTGCCTCCACTACCCCCTCCACTACCCCCTCCACTACCCCCTCCACTACCCCCTCCACTACCTCCACTACCTCCGGAACCTGCTGTTGTTTCTGTTGGTACAGATGTTGAAGTATTTGGGAATCCTCCTCCACTCCCATTTCCCCCACCACCACCTCCAGTCGCTTCTGTGGAATCAGTTGTTTGTGGAGGTGGAGTTGGAAGAGTGCTTTCTCGAAACATGCTAGACCGAGAATCTTGTTGATCTGAGTCCATTCTTTCCATTACTGTTGTTGTGGTGTGTTCCCCGGATAAATTTTCTTCACCTGATTCTTTATTTGCTAATGAAAAATCTTTTCCAACGCTGGAAAAATCTCTCTGATTATCTTCTATTTCAGGAAAATCATTATTATTGCCCTGTTCATCAAAACCTCCAACACTTTTATCCGAAAAACTCAAATTTTCAAATTTATCATTTAAATCGTTTTCTGCTGAAACTTTATCTACATCGTTCAAATCAACTGACTTACTCTCAAAGCTTCCATTCAAAATACTATCTTCTGAATATATACCATTTCCTACTGAATGATCACTATTTTTATTTTCCTCAATCTCAAGCTGATTTTGGAAACTTGAGTCTTTCACTTCTTCAAAGCCATCATTTGTGTCCAAACCTTCGATAGAAAACTTCTCATTATCAATCCCCTCAATTGGTCTATTCATGCTTAAATTTGAACTATCCTGTACTTCTTCACTACCTGCAAAACCTGCTGATAAATCAATATTAGAACTCAAGTTCTCAATTCCCACACTCTCTCTGTCCTGCATAAAGCTTGAATCTAAATGTTCCAGTGCACTTATATCCGCTTTTGGGTCTTCATTCTCTATGACAACCTCTAATCGAACTTTGCAAATCAATATTGAAAATATAATCCAGAAAAAGTAAGGGAAATTCATCCTTGTTTCCTTCTCAAAAATTAATAAAACTAACCAATCTAACCTTAAATACCTATTTCCTAATTCACAATATCTTTTGGATAAAATATCCTCACAGACGATACTGCATTTTTGCAATCCCCACTTTTTAAAGGCATAATATTTTCCCGGTTCATTTTTTTTCTACTTTGTGTTTGCCGGTATTAAACTGCAAATTGGCGCCAAAAACATGCATTCCACATATATGACATATTTAAGTAAAAATTATTAGAATTAATCTGGAATTTATATTGAGAATATTTTAATATTAAATTTGAAAATCCTCCTATAAGATATTTGATAATGAGTGACAAACTTTATTTTAAAAGGGTCGAGGATGTTATTATGTTCATTTCTAAATATTGAGCTCATTTGAAGCTAATATTCTTTACTATCAAAAGTCTTAGAATAGATAATACTAAAGATCTAAGCTATTTTAAAGAAAATTAATATTATGAATTCTTCTAGAAAAGTATTGTAAATTAGTGTTTATAACAAATTAGTTGTTTTTTTTTTTTTTTGTTTGAAAAAGGAAAAAAGTGTGGTAAATCAAAAATGAAAAAACCCACTCTGCAAAATTCAAAAAAAGAATTAAACCTGATGAAACACTGGAAAGCATTGAAATCTCTGAAAATTTAAACCTAAAAAATTACTTATTATAACAGAGTCACAATGCTATTAAGGAGAATCCCATGCCTACTCCTTATTTTTCTTATTCAAATTTCCTGGCTAAAAAATAGCCTAGTCCTCTCCCAGCTTATGCCAGAAAGCTACACTGTCAATTCCATGTTTCCAAATAGTACAATAGCCCAAGGTGCATGGGGAATGGATATCAAAATTGATGATTTAGCAAACCAGCCTAGATACGACCTTTCTTTATGGTCTACTATCGGATTTCCAGCTATTTTAACTCCTTGCTCTTATATGTACCCAATTGTAATCAGCCTCAAGAATATTAACTATGTTTTTGAAAGTAATCCAATCTCATTCTCATGTAATCATGCAGGCTTAACTGACCCAATCTGGATCTCTACAGCTTTTGGATCCATCTCTGTTAACCAAACCTCAAGCTACTATGTTGCCTGCAACATGGTTGTAGATTACTTGAATAATTTTGAGCCAACCATGATTCAATCTACCTCAGCTACTAACTTCACTTTCCTCATACCAGGAACTATAATTGGAGATGCACTTGCGAGTATTGTGGAAGAAGGAGTCTCAACTACTCCTTCTCCTGATCCAGTCCTTACCTGGCTCCAGCAACATTATTATAGTGAAAATTGGCTTAATGTTGCAAGTGTCCTAAATTTGGCTAATTCTTTCTCAGATATGGTTGTTTTACCATTTAAATATAAAATAGACCTTCCTCCAGAGGTCCTTCCTGGAAGCTCAATCCAAGAATCTGATCCTCCAGATCACTCATATGTCGATCTCTTTAACATGACCTTTTCATATGGAAGATATGATTCTGACCTAACATCTGGGATTTGGAAGCCTAAAGAAAGGTTTGCAGGTTTCCAACCCCCTATTATAAACTCTGCTCAAGGAGCTTTCATTGCAATCCAAAATAATGTTACTATCAACGAATATAATTCTGCAGTACCTTTTGGTTGGACAAACATTCCCTTAGGTGTCTCACCTATTAGAGTGGTTATGCCATCTAATCTTCCATCCAACAGTAGTTCAAGCTGTGTAAATAACTATTTATTCTATTACCCTATGGACCCTTTTTGGAATTATGCTAATAATTCTTCCAATCCATTCAATATCAATTACCTTAAAGATTTACCCCCAAAAAGGTTTATTTCAAAATACTCAAAAAATGACTCTACTATATCCAGAAATACTGTACTCTCTAGCATGTACTTCTCTAAAAGACCATTCTTAAATGGAAAAAACTACCCTGGACAACTCCAAAACACTATTTCAACATATCTCACATTTTCAAATAATTTTCTTGGAGGATGCTATTATAATGGTACTTTCCCATATTCTCCCAAATCTTCCTATACCGGTGTACATGCAGGTGTGGGGTTATGTGGAACTCATCTCAGAAATTCAAATACCCAATTTAAATCCCCCTTCTACCTCCCTCCGATCAAATATCTTTCAGCTCCATCTCCTATAAGTTACTTTTTTGTATTGTCATCCCTAATCCAATATGTCAGCTATACTCACAAAGGAACCTTTAGATCAGATATAAATGATGAGACACGAAAATTTAAGAAGATATACCCTGGAAACGGTCTTCTTCACTCTCTTTTGATTGCAACAGCTTCAAACCAACCTTTTATTTTCTATAATTTACCATCTTTTGTGAATCATGATACTTCAGTTACTCTTGGAAGTGAATTCTATCAGTTTAGCGAAAGGTATATTAACAGGAACTTTGGAAACTATGCAACTCCCGGATCAGGAATGACTTGTAGAGCTGCTAGATTTGTACCTATGAAAAGAGATATGTACTCACTCAAAACAGCTTGGCAGTGTAAAACCAAGAAGACTACATCCACAAATACTTGGCAAGATATGATTGAAGTACCTAGAGACGAAATTACATCATGTAAGCTAAACAATGAATTTGTTACATGCTTAAGTACTCCAGATACCCAGAATCAGTTTATTGGAATGGTAAATACTGCTCCAGAAGAACATGTAACCACTCTGAAAGCTTCATCTTTTAAGACTACTGACTATCTTGCTATAACAGTAACAATTTTCACTGATACTATTTCTTATACAAGTCCTTCAAAGGGTATTTCAGTTAAGCTCTTTTCTCCTCCAATTTCAGGCTTTCTATCACCAGAATATTGTTCCAAAATTCCAATGATACCAATGATTCCCACAACTGTTGAACAGATCTTCATTATTTACCCAACAGTAAAGGCTTGGGATCATCTTCATAATACAAAGTATTCATTCTTAATCCCTTTTAACAAAGTTCTACAGATCAGACACAAAGTAGTTCTAGGGAAAACTTCTGGAATTAGTATTAACAAAGAATTCTATGTTTCAGCATATCTTTATTGTGAATCAATAAGAAGAGTTTCAGGGACTCCAAGTGTTTCCAAGATTTCAATTGCTGACTTTTCAAATCTAGGGGGATCTATGATCATAACTACTAAGTATCCAGTTCTACAAAACTCAAAATTCTCAAATTGTATTCATGAATTAATCATTTCAGAATCCAGTTCTCCTAGAACAACTTTTATTTCGTATGAAACCTTGATCCAAAGTAATCCACAAGCCAATACAAATGAATTTGTATCTATAGAATTTGGAGCTGTTGACTTTCCTCCAACTGTTGGAAAGCTTTCTCTATATCAACCAGAGGAAAAAGGAGCTTCTATTGGAGACTCAATTTTCCTCACTCTTAGCAATCTTGCATTTTCAAACACAGAGCAAGATGAAGGTTTCGCAAGTTTTGGAATTATCGCATCATCATCGCAAATTATTGGACAGAATTCCACAGTCATTTTCCTTGGAGATTCTTTGACTCAGCTTCCACCCTCTTTAAGGCTCCCAGCTACCAGCAAAGAATGGTTTGTATACATTAGAGCCCAAACAGTAACATTTTCTGGTTGTTATATTCCTTGCCAACCTCCATTCAAAGACTCTTTCTACTCTCATTGGTGTTCCAATGACTTGAGTCTGTTGAATTCTTTCCCTTGTCCATTTTCCAAAGTTTTGATGAAGACCGAAGATTCTCAATCAGAGATTGAAGATGCAATAGCTGTGGTTACACATCCATTGGCTTATACATCACCAATAGAAACAATTCAATTGGTGAGTGCTCTTTTTGAGGAAAACAAAGATAACCAGTTAATATGGAAAAACTATTTTGAGTCGATCTATTCCACAGCATTTGAACTCCAGAATATTCCTCAAGGCTATGACTTTGCTTCTTTCAAGCTTATGTCTCTGTATATTCTTAAGAAGATTTACAAAGTTGCCTACGAAAATCCTAAACTTAATTTGGATGTCTCAAGACCTTTTGAAATATTGATGAATATTACTTTGAATGCAGAATGTACCAGTAGTCCTAGTGTCTCAAATCTTGTTCTAGAGACTTTGGATCTATTAGTTGCAAGCAATGGATGGAGTAGAATACTTGGAGATAGTAATTTAGAGTCAACCATTTCGCATATGCTTGAATCTGTGGGTAATAGATTTTCATTTTGGACTTATAATAAAGATTCTTTAGATTGGAAAGGAAAAGAAAGTGGTATTTCGCTTTCTGTAATTACTTTAGATGAAGTATTTACGAGAAGATCAACAAGTTTGAATGGAATGGCAATTTCAGGCTTTAGATTTAACGAAATAAAGAAACTTTCCCCTGTTGAATCTATTTACTTTCAAGCATATCCGGAAGAATACGATTCAGAGATGCTAGAATTTGCTTCAAGAAGTTGTCCAAATACATCAGCAACAATTTCTAGTTATACTTACCCAAGGAAATATATTTCGAATATTTTAATAGAGAATGCTGTTAGAAAAGTCTCAAGACCCATTCCAATAGGAGGAGGAGCTCTTTATCTTTGTTCGATTGATTATTATGCATATGGAACTCCTACAGTAACATTTTCACTTCCTCTTTCTTTTGAGATTCCAGTAAATATGACAAATATAGGATGTTCAATGTTAAGTGATTCAGTTTGGAGAGAAGATCTTTGTACAAGTAATATTTCTCCAAGTAAACAGGAAAGCAAGCAATTTGTGATTGAATGTTCATGCCAAGGATTAGCTCCTTATGCATTAATAGGAACAATAAACTCGACAGAAATAGATAATGGAAATTTTGGAGATTCAAGTGGAAATGATGGAAGAGCTCCAATACCACCAATGAATAATAGATGGGATGGGATTTCAGGGAATCTTACAAATCTTGGTATTTCAAAAGATCTAGCAATAGAATTGATCAATTCATCGTATTCTGGATTCATTTATTTGGATGAGAAGGTTAGAACCCCATATATACCTCCTAAAGCTCAAAAAGCGCTTGAAGGATCAAAAGGTATTGCTGGACTATACACAGAAATGGGGAGGTCTCAGTATATTGGAAATGTAAGCTCAACTTGGGGACTTAATGCTGGAGAAGCATGGTTCAACTCTTCTGTAGCTAAAGGTGGAGATGCTAATGTTGAAAGCTTTTTATCTTGGGAGCCTGTGAATACAACAAAGAAGAACAATTAATAGACAATAAATCAGAAAGAATGTAATCTAATTTTCATTTGAAAGATGAGATTAATTCTAGATCGGGAGTTTTAGAGAAAAGAAGGACTTCCGGTAGAAATAAATAAGTTAATAGTGAATAATAAATGAGTAAATATGAATGGATCGGATAGTCCAACTATAATTTTATATCTTACAAAAAATACAGTTTTCGTCTTTGTGAATTTCAAAGCAGGATGAGTATATACCTGTTTGACCATAATACATGAAATAGTTTTTAAGGTTCTTGGCTTGTCCAGAGCCTCTTAGATACTTAATGGCCTGGGAAACCACAGAGGATGCAATAATTGTATTTGTAGAAAGAAGTGTTGGGAAAATATTTCCAATAATTTGTTTTGTTAATTCTAAAGTGACTCCCTGGATTCCAAAAGATTTTGCATGTTCTTGTGCTAGTTGATAAATCTTAAGAATTTTGTGATTTTTACACTCCTCATTGTCTTGTTCATCTTCCTCATATATAAAATTTGCATATGCTATACAATGAATGGGTGTTCTAGGGAATTCTTTGATTTCACAGAGTGGAAAGTTAGTATCTTGGACGTTGAGCCCCATTGTACATTCATAGCAGGATGTTTCTCCCGGAATAATGATTCTAGAATGGCCATTAAATCCTTCAGTACCACTATCTAATAGTATTGGATAAGCTTGAGGACTAGATTGCGTCATTACTATAGCATTCAATGTCCTTCTTGCATGAATATTATCCAAACCAGAAAGAATGATTTTGTAGTCGGATGGGGTCACATTGAACTTTGAGAAAAAGTCGGAAATGTCAGAATGAAAAGGCTTGATTTCTAATCCTTTTGCTGACTTGAAGTGGTTTGTTGCGTTTGCCGCCAAAACATGCACCTTGGACTTTCCTTCATCTCCAAGATTGAAAAAGAGTTGTCTGGAAATATTGGAGACTTCAACGTAGTCATAGTCGACGATATCAATTCGTCTAAATCCGGAGAATATCAGACATCTAAGAATTTCTGTTCCAATTCCTCCAACACCCACCAAGAGTACTTTGCAATAAGCAAGACCTATATCTTTTTCTAAAGTCTTGCATTCACTATTCATAATTGGCTTTCCATGTTGTGGGGTATAAATAAGACTGAAAGTAGGAAGTTGAGGGGTAGCAATTAATTTAAGGAGAAACTTTACAAAAAAAACTCCTCAAATTTCTATAGAAATAAAATTAGCTTTAAGTTAATGTTATTATATGTTGAAATGGAATAGAACAAGGGAAAATAATTATTTTTGGCGCCTAAGTTTAATGCCGGTATAGGATTTTTGTGAATGACGAATAGGTAAAAAAAAAGTGAAAGTAAATAAAGGGATTTGAATGGAGGTTTCTATCAACGTCTGCTCTATTGAAACCAATTCTAGGTAATTACAGGATTATGCCATTTTATTTATTCTGAAATTTAGTTATTCACAAAATTTTTTTTAGCTAGGAATGTCAGAAAGAATTAAAGAAATGGAATAAGTTGTTAAGTGTGTATTTGAATCAATTAGTATAGGAATGAAAAGGGCAAATAGTGATAGCATTAAAAATAATAGTAATCATAGGAATCGAAAATAAGTTCAATAATTTAAAATTTGACAGAAATTCGAGGATTGCATGCATTTTTATTATTTACATGCAATTTTTGTATTTACCGGCCTACTTTTGCAGAATTTACATGCGATATTAAAAAAAAATGAGTAAATAAACTAATCACCAGAGCTAAAGAATAATTTATAGGAAAATAATTATAAAGAAAATAAATAAACTGTTTATTATTTTTCCAGATTTTCAAATATGAGTGCTTACATTCCTGAGGTATCACAGAGCATTGGAAAGCTGGTCGATTCTGTTGAGTCCTTGGATGAATTATTGAAAAAGGTAAGGGAAAATTGAGGAACAGATTGTTCCTAGCTCCAAAAATATGAATTAACTTGGATTTGATTATTATATATATATTTTTCTAATTAAAGGTGGAAGTAGCTCAGAAAGCTTTTTTAAAACTTTCTCAAGAGCAAGTTGATTATATTTTTCAAAGAGCTTCCCTGGCAGCAAACTGTGCAAGATATGAGTTGGCAGTATTAGCAATAGAAGATGGTGGAATGGGATTGTTAGAGGATAAGATAATAAAGAATCACTTTGCATCTGAGAATATTTATAATAAGTACAGAAATACAAAGACTGTAGGAGTAATTGAACATGATGAATTTGGAGGAATTGATATTGTTGCTGAACCATTGGGAATTTTGGCAGGAATCTCTCCATGTACAAATCCAACATCTACAACGATCTTCAAATCCCTTATTTCCCTTAAGACAAGAAACTGCATAGTATTTTCTCCTCATCCAAGAACTGCTAGAAGCTCCATAAGAGCAGCCAAAATTATCAGGGATGCAGCAATAGAAGCAGGAGCTCCAGAGGATTGTATTGGTTGGATCGATGTTGCAAGTATTTCCTTATGTAATTCCTTAATGAACCATAGCTCTGTCAGTGCCATTCTAGCAACAGGTTCAGTGGCTTTGGTGAAGGCAGCTTATTCATGTGGAAAACCAGCCTTGGGAGGAGGAGCAGGAAATTCACCAGTATTAGTTGATGAACTCTCAGATTTGGAAATGGTTGTGAACTCAGTAATTTTATCCAAAACATTTGATAACAGCTTAATTTGCGCATCCGAACAATGTTTGGTGGTTCTAGATTCAGTATATGATAAGTTGATTTCTGGATTCAAAAATAGAGGAGTACATATCATTTCTTCAAAAGATGAGCTCCAAAGACTTGGGAATTTATTAATTGACGAAAATGGAAATATGAATCCTAAATCTGTTGGAATTAGTGCAGTTGAGATCGCAAAAATGGCATCCATTGATATCCCAAAAGATGCTGTTATGATTCTTGCTGAAATCAACGAAATTGGAAGAGGGGAGAAACTGTCTCACGAAAAGTTGTGTCCTGTATTGTCAATCATTAGAGCTAGCGACTTTAATGATGGTGTTTCCAAGGCAAAAGCCTTAGTTGAATTTGGTGGTTTGGGGCACACATCTTGTATCTATACTGACCCAAATTCTGATGAAGGAAAACGCAGAATTACTGAGTTCCAGAGAAGCATTCCCACTGGAAGAGTTCTAGTTTGCATGCCAGCTGCTCAAGGAGCAATGGGTGAAATGTTTAACTTCCGTCAAACTCCTTCTTTGACTTTGGGTTGTGGTTCCTGGGGCCATACTTCAACTGCTGAGGGAATTGGTGTAAAACATTTGCTTAATTACAAGCAAGTTGTACAAAGAAGAGACCACATATCCTGGTTTAAGGTTCCACCTTCTATTTATTTCAATAGAGGATGCCTTGAAGAAGCTTTACAAGATCTCAAAGAAATCAATTTAAAGAAAGCCTACATTATTACTGACAGAGTCATGGTTAGTCTTGGGTTTGTTGATAATCTTATTGAAGGCCTCAAGTCTGTAGGAGTAGCTTCTGAGATGTTTGCAGAAGTCCCTCCTGAGCCTGATGTTGAAACTGTCAAGGAAATTGTTAAAAGATTAAACGTAAGCAAACCAGATTGTCTTATTGGTTTTGGAGGAGGCTCTCCTATGGACGCTTCCAAGCTTGTAAGGCTTATGTATGAACATCCAACTGTCAAATGGAATGAAGTTGTTACTAGATTTATGGATATTAGAAAGAGAATTGTCAAGCTACCTCCCAGCGGTGGAAAAATTCAAAGATTTATTTGTATTCCTACTACTTCTGGAACTGGAGCAGAAATGACTCCATTTGCTGTAATTACCGATAACAGCACTGGAATCAAATATCCTATTGCTTCTTACAAGCTTACTCCTGATATGGCCATTGTTGACGCCAACTTTGTTCTTTCTATGCCAAGGTTCCTTGCAGCTGCAACAGGCTTAGATGCTCTAACACATGCCCTTGAAGCTTTTGTTGCAACCTATGCTTCTGAATACACTGATGGACTTTGCATTCAAGCTATGAGACTTATATTCGATCATTTGCCAAACTCTGTTATCAATGCAGATGCCAAGGCAAGAGAATATGTACACAACGCATCATCTATTGCTGGTATGGCATTCTCAAATGCTTTTCTTGGAATTTGCCATGCTCTGGCTCACCAACTGGGAGCCCAAATGCATATTCCACATGGAATTGCAAATGCAATACTTCTACCACATATTATTTCTTACAATGCATCTAATAGACCAACGAAACAGTCCATTCTATCTCAATACAAGTATCCTGTTGCAAAGAGTAGATATGCAAAGCTTGTTGATATCTTGCATTTCAAGTCTAATCAGAGCTTTGATAGTAATTTGGATCAAGAGAGTATTAATATTAGAATTCTAGTTGAAGCAATACAAAATCTCAAGAAAACATTACAAGTTCCAATGTGTGTTAAAGATCATGGAATAGAGGAAGAACATTATATGTCAAAAGTTGAATCTATGAGTATCCATGCTCTTGATGATCAATGTGTGGGAGCTAATCCAAGATTCCCTCTTTTAAATGAGATTAAACAACTCTATATTGATGCTTATTCTGGATTTGTCAGATATCCAGAACATTAATTACATAGATTAAGTACATTAAAAATACTTAATATTGTCAATTGGAAAATTTCAATAATACAGATAATATAAGACTAATAGCTGCTAAATAATAAACAAAATATTAAAATACTTGATAATTTTCTTAATGCTAAATACTTCTAAATTAATTCATACAAGATCTATTCTTCTGATTTGCTTTTACCCTTTGGCTTTCCAGTAAAAAGCTTGTATAATGTACCTAGGAATCTTCCAAAAACAGCTCCTAAGAGTATAAAATTTGGCCATTTTAATAGGTCGTTGTTTGACTGAAGAATACATGAGAAACAAGAAAAGTAAGCTAATAAGGCAGAATAGAATATAGGAGCAATATTACTATCTTTTGGCTTTAAAGTAGGACTAAATAATTTAAATAGTTAAAATTATTGAATAAAAGAAAAAGGAGAAAAATTGACTTGCTTGGATTTTTCTCTTGTAGATATATTTGCTCATCATAAAATTGAAAAGATTCAATTTCTTTTTTTTAAATCACTTAATAATAAAATATTAAGCTCATTTAAACCCCTTAAGTGTTTTAATCATTTGAGACCAATATATACTTTTCTTGTTTATTTCTCCTCATTATACACTTACCTTTTAATAATCATTACTAATAGACTTTTAAAACCAGTAAATATACATGTTCTAAAAGTAACCAATCCAAAATAAAGAGACAATACAATGGTTCCAAAGTCAACAAGGTGAGCTCCCAAGAAAAAAGCAGTAAAAATAGTTAAAATAGTTCCAATAAAACCATTAATAAGTGAATATGAAATTAATGCAATAGTGGGTAAGAGAGAACGTT
Organism: Cryptosporidium hominis TU502; assembly: GCF_000006425.1. Taxonomy (NCBI): domain Eukaryota; phylum Apicomplexa; class Conoidasida; order Eucoccidiorida; family Cryptosporidiidae; genus Cryptosporidium; species Cryptosporidium hominis. The sequence goes on from NW_667440.1 coordinate 32,065, forward strand.
GATTAGACTTGGGCTTGATAATAAGTAGAATGGAAACAATAATACACGAAAATAATTCAATTAGCAGCAATGCAATGTATCTGTACAAATTAGGAATACTATTTGTAAGTACAAGCATTAAAAACGAAGTAAAACTCAAAGCTACCTCAATCTCGGTCATTATTAAAATGTTACTCCCAATTAGAGTATAAATAACCAAGTATTAATAAACATCAAACTAATTTGTTAACTTTAGGAACCATCTGAGACAACTTTTAATATTTTTGTACAATTTTTGGTTTATCCATTAATTTAATTTTTTTTCAATATATTACCCGGTATAGGATTTTACTTAAGGTTTGGCGCCTAAGTGGAATGACGTAATGTAGAGAATAAATTGCATGTTTGCATGCAATTTTGACAGTAATGGCAGTTGGAAAATTTGGTGTGAAAAATAGTCATTTAAAGTATTTTTTTGAGCTAAAGAGTATTTTTTTGAGAAAATTTGGGTAAATATTGATTAATATAGTTGTTAAGATAAAAAAAAATGTTAATTCTTACACCAATAATATACTATAATATGGATTCCTTTAGAGATATAATCTCAGATTTGTTGGATTCAAATGTGGGGCGAGCCATATTGGTATTTTCTTCAGCAGTAAAATGTCAAGCGATGAGAGTTGAGTCGATGGTGAAGAAGAGTGGAATTCAAATAGAGTTTTCTGAGCTATGTGAATCAGATGCGAATGCATTAAGCACAATTCTTTTGCAGATGAAATCATATAAGCCTGACTGTATAATAGGGATGGGTGGGGGACATTGTATGGATATAGCAAAAGTACTAAGAGTTTTATATGAGGATCCAAACACGACTTTGCGTTCACTTGCAATGGGAACTAACAATAATGATAAGGAAAAGAGTTCAAAAAAGGCAATGATACATAGAAGAGGGAGTTTAATAAAGAAGTTGGTATGCATTCCGACAACATGTGGTTCTGGGTCAGAAGTGACATCTACAGCAGTTTTAAGGAATGATGATGGCAGGCAAATGATAGTTTCAGGTGTGGCGTTTTTACCAGATATATCAGTAATAGACTCGAGTTTCATATTAACAATTCCAATGTTTGTGGCTTCTATTACAGGTATGAGAGCTCTTCTTCATGGATTGGAGTCTTACATTAGTAATTCTTCAAACCATTATTCATCATGTATGGCTATTCAGTCTTTAAGAATTTTATTTAATAGTTTGACTAAAGCTGTCATTGAGAAGGATATTAGATTATTGCAAGAAATCCATAAGGCTGCTTCAATATCTGGAGTTGCAATTTCAGCAACTGATGTAGGTCTTGGGACAATCTTATCCAGAAGTATTTCAGAAGTATTTACACTTCCTCATGGACTTATTGACAGTATTGTGATTACTAAAGTGCTCAACTTTAATATAAAGAGAAGCCAGACTGTTGGACCTTTGATTGCAAATCTTTCAGTTGAGCTTGGAATAAGTAACCCAGAAGATTCAAATTCTAATAAAATACAGACACTTTTAAATAGAATTGATGAAATAAAAAAGACTCTCTTACTTCCAGATTCTCTCAGTTCAATTCATTCTTCTTTATCTAATTTCAAGTCTAAAGGATGGTTTGATCCAATAGGTGTTAAATTGTCAGTATTCTCGCAATGCATGGAAGTAGATGATCAAGAATTTATCAATCATGTATCTGGATCATTTTCAAAGTCTGATAAAGAAACTCGAGTCTATGTTACAGAAGAAAATGCATTGAGGAAAATACCAATTCTTAGTAAAAAGAGTGTAATCGAAAATTTAAATTCCAATACATTACAAATGAACTTGGATAGAATGATTTCTAGAGCTTTAAGTGATGAAGCTATTCATACAAATCCTGTAACAGTTACAAAGGAGGATTTATCAACTATTTTAAAAGAGACATGGGGTTAAGAGCTTGAGTTTTTGGTAAGCTTCTTTATTTTATATCCTTTCCAATTCTTAACTTGAGCTAATTTTAAGCCATAATTATTTATTTACTAGAATTTTCAAATATCTAACAAGTACTTCATTACGAAAAAAAGCATTTTGTTTATATATAAGTGACTTATCAAGAAAAAAGAAAGACTCAACTAATTGTAATCTCATCACAAAAGTATAATACTTATATCATGATGGAAAAACATAATAGTACAAGAAATTTACCTTTCCAACTTCTTACAAGTGATTCTAAAGACAAAACTTAAAGAAGATACGCCAGTTTTTGGCCTTCTTTTATATATTTTTAATACTATGCTCAAATCAAGCCCTCTTCTTTGGATTGGATAGATTAACAGATTCTCTCTTTAACACATGGAGAAGAGTTTGAGAAGATTCCAAGATTTTAGTGTATGCTCCTTCAATCTCTTGAATGGTCTTATCATATTCAGCTCTTGCGATTGTTTTTCTTTGAAGACTTTCAGACACTCTTTTCAAACGTTCATTCAGAATTCCTAATTCACGCTGGATCTTTGCCTTATCCTCTTCTTCCCTCTTTATTTGCCTGTTGACCTCATCCCTTTTTTCCTTCAATTCTTCCAGGCATTTCATCAGTTCAGCATTATAATTAAGCATAGCACTTGGATCTGCCATTTTTACATTAATTTAAAAAGTAATTCTAAATCAAGTTTACCACAAATATTCAAAGAAAGTTCACTAAGTCTTGATTCTAATTATGGTTAATTTAATGATCACACAAAGTCAGCTTTAATAATCTTTTAGTATTTTTCAAGAATCTAAAAATTCAAAATTGCATGCATTTTACTCTGGTTTTCCAATTTTGGAATTTATTTATTTTATATTCAAAATACACACAATTTATAAAATTATATATAAAAAGAAATTCTCTTTTTAGCTACGTCAGCCGTCCACATTAAATTTTTTTTTTTATAATTGCAATAAAAATGCACAAGAGCATTAAATTGAATAAGAGTCAATTTTACATATAAATAGCATCAGAAGCAGAGTATAATTATAAATATCAAGCTACTAAACATGGAATAAATGTGTTAATACAAAGTGAAAGATGGAGTGGTTATATTAATAGTTAATTAAAAATCTTTCATCATCTTCATTTTCCTCTTCTGAAAAAGCTACTTCGTCATGATTAAGCCAATCAAAGAATGCAGTCAACTAAAAAAAAGCATTAAGGTATTAATAAAAATTGAATTGTGATTATATAGAAGTTGATTCATATTATGAGAAAATATGTGTAAA